>NW_022979484.1:0-40677 GCF_902652985.1 Pecten maximus
GCATATTTTTTTCAAGCTCACGTCCTGTAGGGACATTCGGCATCGTATTCTATTCTCAGTTTGAAAATATTCGTATAGTTTTTTTCACATCACTCTCATAATTCTAATGATCTTAACTATTTTTCTATAGTTTTTCAGACTTTGTACACGATATTTCGTCTATCACTGTAGAGACGAGAATGAAAAAATTTTATTCTGAAATCTGATATCAATGCATTGTCGTCCCCTTGCTGTATTTTGGGACGAATCGTCTTTGAACTCTTCGATATACTTTCACGTGCGGGGGAATTCAAAATATCTCTGCCGTTGGTCGCATATCGTTCTTGTGTTGAACATGATAGTCACGCTAGTATCCGCCTTCGCCCCACGTTTGCGGAAGGGTTCATTGTGGTTTCTCCAGTTACTAAAACATTATTCTTATTGTATTTTATTGTATTTTATTGTATTTCCAGTACTTCTTACATATATATATTAATATGTGATTGTATTTGTATTTTTTTGTTTTGATAAAGGGGGGATTGCCTCGAAAATTTAACAAGCCTCATTGTTCACACTGTTTGAATTACTTCTTTGCCCCATATATATATATATAAGCGGTATAGTCTAACCAGAATGACCTGTCGTGTTGAAATTTGATTAGCATATTGGTTACAGATAGTCTAGATTTAGCGACAAAACTGTAAACATGTGAACAATTGATCACATAGTTATTGTTTTAATATGTGTAATCCATGTGTCAAATATAATCATAAAATCCCTGTGCTGTCAATATAGAATTGTTACAAAAACAAATGCTCCAAAACAGCACCCTGCTGGAGACAAGTATTCCCAGTCAATATGTTTTGTTAACATACCTGTGCACAAATGGAATTACCCACGAAAACGTCAACGCGAAAGGTCATTCTGGTTTGACTATACAAGGGCTAATTGACATGTTTGTGAGCCTCGTATTGAAGGAGCTACTCAATTATGTTCTTTAAAGTCCTACTATTCTCTGACTATACAGGGCCGTTTATTCAAGGACTAGTCTCATTTGGTTAGTTCATATCGACGAGGTAGCACTCGAAAATAACAAGGCAAGCGGTTTTTTATAAAATTGACAAAATCTGTTTGGGTTAGGGTGAAAGAGTCTGTCATTGCCATAATTGCCATTCAGAATTGCGACTTTGAATTGATTGAGCATCCGCTTTACCTTCATATTGTAACAGAACGCCGTCCCCACACAGCTATTCGTCAATATTTTAAGTTCCTCTTCTTAGTGTAGTCACAGACTACTCTCCAACACCGATGAGGTCTTTTGTCAATTCTGTCAGCTCATTCAATCATAGGTCAAAAGATTTTTACTGTATCTTACCAATCACTTTTTCAATTGAAGAAATAACTCATAGGCAGTAATAAAGTGCAATACATATAATTCTGGAATTCTTCTGATACAATATTTATTTACAATACATTTGATACCTCACAGAATCATTCAAGTCTCCACTCTATCAATATTTGATTAGATATTCAATAGCATGTTATTCCTTTCTCTTCCCTTTTTCTATAATTCTATTTCATTTAATAAAGAAACTCGAACAATATCAATTCTATTCTGTGATTTATAATTTAAGGTAATCAACAATGATTGTCAGAAATGACTAGATATAAAGTCATTCTATCTCTTGACAATACTGTCACCAGAATGGCACTAATAGGCAATGATTGAAGTAATATAATGTCTTTAATAATGAGAGGACAATAATCCCAGAGTATACGTTAACTTACAACAATAACAGTATAAACAATTAATAATATTTATAGGGAATGATCTGAGTAATCAGTCCCTCTAATACTACGAGAACACTAATCTCAAAGTATTAGCTAGCCTACTACTACTACTACTACACTACTACTACTACTACTATATTTTATTATTATTGTAAAATATTATAACATTAAAGGCTGCCCTGCTGGGGAAAGGTACCCGGCGTAAGAATGTTATTCTGCCCATGTTCTAATGCCTACTTTGGCCGGAAACCCTAAAAAAAAAAGGGCCTTTTTTTCTTTCCAAAGGAACCTTTAAGTTTCCCCCTTTTTTTGGGGTTTTTTTTTTTTTCCCATTAGCGCCCCCCCGAGGTTTTTTTAAGCACCCCCGGCAAAAATTTAACAATTTTTTTGCAAGGCGGTTTTTTTTTTAAAAAAAAAAAAAAAGAAAAAAAAAAAAAAAAAAAAAAAAAAAAAAAAAAAAAAAAAAAAAAAAAAAAAAAAAAAAAAAAAAAAAAAAAAAAAAAAAAAAAAAAAAAAAAAAAAAAAAAAAAAAAAAAAAAAAAAAAAAAAAAAAAAAAAAAAAAAAAAAAAAAAAAAAAAAAAAAAAAAAAAAAAAAAAAAAAAAAAAAAAAAAAAAAAAAAAAAAAAAAAAAAAAAAAAAAAAAAAAAAAAAAAAAAAAAAAAAAAAAAAAAAAAAAAAAAAAAAAAAAAAAAAAAAAAAAAAAAAAAAAAAAAAAAAAAAAAAAAAAAAAAAAAAAAAAAAAAAAAAAAAAAAAAAAAAAAAAAAAAAAAAAAAAAATTGGGACACCCAAAATCGTTTAAAATTTGGCCCCTAGGGGCCGGAAAGGGCCCCTTTTGTTAAAATTGAAACTTGAAGGGGGGATTCCCTTTCCCCTTCAAATTTACAAAAGGCAATTTATTTCCCCCACTTTTAAAAAAATTTTTAAAGGGGGTTACGGGGAAACCCCCAAGAGTCCTTTTGTCCAATTTTTTCCCCTAAACATATTAAAAAAATTTTCCTCAAAAAAATAATAAATTTTTTCAATGGAAAATAAATTTTAGGGATTCCCCCCATATTAATTTGGGAAAAAATTTTAAAAAAATAATTAAAAATCCCCATTTTTTAGAATTCCCCGGGCACTATCAAAAAGAAAAAAAATTGTTTTTTTTTCCTCCTTTTTTTTTTGTTTCGAACTTCCCTAGTTTTTAAAAAAAAATTTTCATATCGGTTTTTTTTAGGGTCCGTGTCAGAAAGGGGAGTTTAAAAGGGTATCTATTTTTTTTTATTCAAAATTTTGAAAACTTAGATGTTGGGAATACCTAATAATTAGACAATATCCATATCGTAATTCATCATAAAATTAAAACTTTAGGGAATATCAAAAACTTTTAAATAATTAAAACATTTAATTAAGGGAAATTTTATATCAAAAAATACAATATTTTTTTTATAAATAAAAAAAGGTTTAGAGTTTTAAATTGCTTTGGGAATTTGCCAAATTCATGTAAAGGGCAAAACTGAAAAAAACTTTTTTTTTTTACACCTTTTTTTTAATTTTAAAAGGTACGGCCAGTTGCCTTTTTAAAAAGTGGAATTTTTTTTTTTTTTTAGGGCTTTTTACTTTGTTTCACCCTTTTAATGCCAGCGTTTTATTTTGGGGCCGGGTTCCGGGTTGGGATATTAAAACCTTGGGGGGCCGGTTGCCCATTGCCCGGGAAAAGGTGCAAAAATTTTTAAAAAAAAAGGTTCCGCAAAAAAATAATTTTTTTTAAATAAAAAAACCGGGGTAGCGGTTACCACTGCCTTTCAAAAAAAGTGACAAGGGGGGGGGGGGGTTCCTTTTAATTTGGGTGACTAAAACTTAAAAAAAAACAAAAACCCAACTGATGAAAAATAATTTAAAAGGGTTTTCCCAAAGAAAAAACCGAACCAATACCGGCCTATTACTTCCCTTTTTTGCCAAAAATGTAAAACTTTTCTATCTTCTTCCCCTTTAATTAATAAAAAATTTTGGGATTGGTTTTTTTTAGTTTTTAAAACACCTTCATTTTGGGGCCCCGGAAGGTTAAGGGGAGGAACCCGGGGGAAAAGGGGAAAACTCGGACTCAGTCCATTAATCCCAAATATTTAAAATAAAAAACCCCGAGGGGGGGGGTAGTGTAAAGGGGAAAAAACACCGGCCCCAAAAAAAATTTAAACACTTAAAAAAAAAATTTGTGAAAATTGTTTCTTAATATTAAAAAATCTTAAATTGGGAATTTTTTTAAAAAAATAAAAAACCTTTTTTAAAAGTTAAAAACTTTTTAATAAAATTTTTTTTAAGAGAAAAAAGGGGGTAATTTGCG
This sequence comes from Pecten maximus, assembly GCF_902652985.1. Lineage (NCBI taxonomy): Eukaryota > Metazoa > Mollusca > Bivalvia > Pectinida > Pectinidae > Pecten > Pecten maximus. The sequence continues at coordinate 4,096 of NW_022979484.1, forward strand.
GGTCAAAATTAAATTACCAAAATTTAAAATTTTAATTCAGCCAAGTTGCATTTGTAAAAGTTGAAAAAAAGAAAAGGGGGTCATCCAATATCAAAATTTAATAGGAAATTTTACAATAAAAATTAAAATCAGTTTTTTAGTAAAGGGTTTCAAAATTCTGAATTTGTTTTTCAAGAAATAGAAAAAATTTAAAATGCGTCCCAAAAACAATTTAAAACCCCTCCAATTAAATTAGGGAATTGGGGGCCAAAAAAAGAAACAAAAATATTTACATTCCAGCCCCCTTGTTAAATTTTTTCCCGTGGAAAACAATGAAAAATTTTTTTTGAAAAGGAAAATTTTGTTTTGTTTGAATTTTCAAAAAATTTTCTTAAACCCTTTATTTTAAAGTTTTAGATTCTTTTTCAATTGTCCGGTCGAAATTGGGAGAAAAAATATTTTTAAAATTGAAAAAATTTGAATTCTTTATTTGACAATAGTTTCTAAAATTTACCTTTGAAATGTAACAAAAAAAAATTTAAAATTTAAACAAAAAATAAAAGGGTCCAATAAATTAGAAATTTTTAAAAACAAGTGAAACAATTCTTTTTTAGTAAAATTTGTAAAAAAAAGGGTTTTTAAAGGTTTTTTTTGCACATTCATGTAGCAAAGAGGAAAATGTTAGGTTTAAAATTTTTAAACCTTATGGGAATTTTGAAAATTCAATTCTAAAAATTAAAGTCAATTTTTAAAAATTTAAAAAAACCTGGACTTTGTTTTTAAAATAACCACTATATTTTTTTGTATAAGTAAGAAATTAATTTAATTTAAAAGTAAAAAAAAATGAAGCACCCAAAAAATAATTTTTTTTTTCAACAAAAATTTAAATTTTAGTTAAATTGAAAACATTTCTTGTTGTTTTTTTGAAAAAAGTGAATTTTTTTTTTTAAATATATTTGAAAATTTTTTTAAATTTTATTATGCCAAAAAGAATAATTTAAAATGTCTAAGAACACCAAAAGGGGCAGGCGAGACTTTTTTCAAAATTTTTAAATTTTTTAAAAAAATATTTTTAAATTTAAAAAAAAACCTTTTAAAAAAAAATTTGGTTAAACCCGGGCTATTACAGCCAATTTTATACTGCAGTTTAAAAGTAGGACCTAGTCCGAAATTCGGTATCTAAGTTAATATTAGGAAGTTTCCGAAACGCGGGGGGCCTAAATAAACAAATATCCCGATCGGCTCAAAATAAAATAACACACATTTTAATTTTTCATTTAAACAAACAAACAATAAAAATTAAAAACAATTTTAAACGGTTCTCAAAAATTAATGAAAGAAAATTTAATGGGCCTACTGCCAGAAACGGGGAACCTAACTCTGGCACAGTTCTTGTTAGATTTTTTATAAAAGAAAAGGGTTTCTTTACAAATATGATTGGAAAGCAACAATATGTTATGTAAAAAAAATTTAAAATCTCAAATGTTTTTTAATAGAAAATTTTTAAAAAGTTGGTCCTGCAAAATTAAAAACCCCCCCTTTAGAATAGGAAGTGGGGTTAAAAGAAACCAAAACCCCTTTTTCCTGGAACTCCCGGGTACAGGATTACCGTGGGGGGAGGGCATATGGGCCTTTTTTATGGGAAAAAAACCGGTGTTTAATTTTTTAATAAATTCTCTAATTTTAAACTGTTTTTAATCGGGTTTAAAAACACAAAAGTACCGGGCAAAACAAAATAAAAACCATTTTTTTAAAAATTTGGATACATTATGGTTTTCCCATTTTCAGTCTAAAACGGAAAGGGAAACATTTTCCGTAAAAAAAAACAAAGGCCCCAACCCCCATAATAAAATAGGAATCAAAAAATAGGTTTTTCAAAAAACTGAATTTGAAAAGTATGAAAAAATTAAAAATGTTTTTTAAAAAACATTTATTTTTGAAACTTGAAAATTTCTGGTTTTTTTTAATTTTAGGGCGATTTAAACAAACCCTTTTTTGTAAAGTAGATTTTTAATTTTTGAAAAAAAAATCGAACCAAAGGGGGAACAATACTAGCCTTGACTTTTTACAATTTCAACACCCCCAAAAAATTTTTTCTTTTTGCTAAAGTAAAAGGGAAAATGGAAAATTATCATAAAATTTTTAAATTCCAAAAAAGATAATTTAAGGGTTAGCCCCTCACGCATTCACTTACTTCAATATTGATTATTTTTTCGGGGGGAAAAAAATTAAAAAAAAAAAATCCCCCTTTAAAAACAAAAACCCTAAAAATTTAATTCAAACTAAATGTTAATAAGAAAGGGATTTTTGGACCCAAAAATTTTTCTTTAATTTTATAGATAAGAAATGAAAAAAAAAAACGAAACGACTCTTTCCCCCCACATTATTGACGGAAAAGATAACTAACAACTATCTTCCAACTTTAATAAAAATATTTCGGGGCCCTCAAAAAAAGTTTTTATTTAACCCCCCAAAACCGGCATAAAACTACCCTTTCCAAAAAGAAATGGTTTATCAAAGATAAGTGCCTTGGAGTGAATTTTTAAAAAAAAGGGGGTTTAAAACCCCCAATGATTCCCAAAAGATTAAATACTAATATTAAAATTTTCCAAAATTTTAAAACCAAAACCTTAAGCCGCAATGGGGCTTGGAATGGTTTGTTAAAACCGTCCTGTAAAACAGGATAAACCGATATTTATGATCTAGTCTTTACGGAACTAAAAATGTTTTAACTATTTTTAAATTACGTCACACGGGGAAAAAGTATGCCCTTTAAAACAATACAAAACCCAAATTTTTAAAATGTGAGTTAGGATTTATGACCGATGGGGGGTACAAAAAAAAACCCCCGTTTTAAAAAAAAAAACTTTTTCCCCTAGGGAAAATTTTGAGGGGTGTGGGCCTTTTTTACCTTTCCCAAAGGTATTTTAAAAACACTCCGTACTCGAATATTTTTGTAAGTGCATGTTTTTTGGGGGGCCGGGTTTTGTTGGGTTTTAAGCCCCTTATAGGGGGAAAACTTTTGGCCATTTTTTGGCTACCTCAAAACTTTTACAACAAACACACTATACGGGAAAAAAGGGCAACCAGTCCCCAATTAAATGTGACGCCACAGGGGAAGGAACCCTACTTCTTTAAAGGGGCGAAGAAACTTTTAAAGAACCGCAAACTTTCAAAGGGCCCCGAAAAAAAAAAAAGAAAAATCAAAAAAAAAAAAAAAAAAAAGAAAAAAAAAACGATTCCCCCCAAAAATCCCCCCTTTTAAATAAACCCGCACCCCTTCCCCCCCCTTCCCTTAAACAATAAAACAACGGGGTTTAAAATTTTTTGCCCTGCAAGTTCGGCCCCCCGAAAAATATTTAAACACCCCTTTTTTCAAAAAAAACCCTAGACCAAAACCAAAAAATTTTTTTAAAAATTTACAATTTTAAATAAAAGTTAAAAGAAAAAGAACCAAAACCCCCTTTTGGGAGGGGGACCCCCGGGACACCTTTTTGAACCAAAAAAAACATTTTTGAATTAAATTTCCCCAAAAACCCCCCAAAAAGGGGGCAATTAAATGGGGGGACCTTTTAAAAGGAAAAACCCAAAAAGAAAAATATACCCAAAAAAAAGGGGCGAAATGGGAAAGGTACCCCTTTGCCAAAAACCCAAAACTTCTTTTTTTTGTTTCAAAACCACCCTAAAAAAAAGAACGTTTTTTTAAAAAACAAAGCAAAAAAAATTTTTTTTTCAAAAAAATTTTTAACAAATCCAAAAAAAAAAAAAGAAAACTGGGAAACCGGGGGAAGCCCCAAAGGGTTTTTTGAAAAATTTTAAACAAAAAAACAAAAAAAAAATACCCCGACAGTAACTAAAATTTGGCCCCCCCCCCGGGGGGGCCCCAAAAGGCCCCCAAAAAAAACCCCAAAAAAAAAAGGAAAAAAATGAAAAAAAGTGAGGCTGTGAATTCGGCAAGAAAACGAAAAGAAAAGATAAATTCAAAATTTGTCCTGTAAATTAAAAGGGGCCTAAAACTGCCCTTGCAAAAGGGCCCCCCCCGGGGAAAGGTTTTTTCTTTTCCCCTACCGGGAACAAAGTCAAAAAAATTTGTTTGTTTTGTTGGCCCCCAAAAAAAATAACAATGGGGCCCTTTGTATGGAAAAAAAAAAAAAAAAAAAAAAAACCAAAAAAAAAAAAAATGCTTTATTCAAGTTCCATACTCGTTCAAATTTTTTTTTATTCCCCCCCACAAAACGGGGAAAAGGAACCCTTGGGGGGCCTTCTGAAAAACAAAAAGACTTTTTCTCGGTAATTCTGGGTTTTAAATTTTAATTTTTAAAAAATTTTAAAAAAAAATTTTTTTTTTTGTATTTCCCTTGTTGGAAATTTTTTAAGGTTTAAAAAATTAAAAAGTCAGTTTTTTTAAAAGTTGTTATTAAAGGAATTAGGGTTTATTTTTTATTAAGTTTAAAGTAAAGGAAATTAAAGGGATGGTTTTTTAAAATTTTAGAAAATGGGGGTTAAAAAAATTAAAAAAAACTAAAAAATTTAAAAATTCATTTTTGCTCAAACGGGTTGGATTAAAATTTTTTTTTTCCCCAGCCAAAAACGGAAACAAGGGAAGAGGAGCAGGAAAAAACCAAGAACAACAAAAAAAGCAAAAGCCCCCAAGAGAGGAGGAAGAAAGAGCCCAAGAGGAAAAAAAAAAAACTTCAGAAAAAAGCAAACAACAACCTTTAAAAGAAAAAAACCAAAAAGAAGCCCCAAAACACAACAAAAAAGAACATTTTTGAAATAACAAAATTTTAAAAAATTTTTTTTTTGTTTTCCCGGGGAGGTGTTTTTTTTGGTTCCCCCCCTTTGAAAAGGTATTTGGGGCCCCTTGTTTTGGCCCCCTTGTTTTTTAGATATACAAAATTGTATATTGTTACACTCACGATAGGTTTAAAATCAAAAGTGGCTATTGTTAGTCAAATATTGTGGTAAAAGCCAATAACTGTCCGATAGTTCAAAATTTTGTATATACTAAAAGACTCGAACACAGTCATCAGACTTGTCATGCTGTTGTAATGATGGTAAATGGTTCATTGCACACGACGCACTGGGGTTGGTCCTCACGCTTCAATAAGTAGGAATGCGTTATATATGTATGGCCAATCCTAAGACGGGCAAGAACAACCTCGTCTCGTCGATTGTCTCTGTAGCAAGGAGACCATTCGCCGATATTTCCTTTGATTTAATATAGTTTATTGTCTACCTATTGATTCCATTCATTTAGCCACTTTGATAATAAAAAAATTAGTAACTAACGGCTTAAAATCGGTGAAATGAATTTTAAAATCAGTTGGTGGAAGTGATAATGCCACTTTTGTGGCGCGATCTGCTTTGTCATTGCCAGGAATTCCGGTATGTCCAGGAACCCAGCAAAATATGATATGACAACTAAAGGTGAGACTATGCAGTAAAATCAGTATTTTTCGAATGGACATGTCATCTAGATTTCTGTTACTTGGACTCTGTAAGACAGATAGAGTCAGAATAGATACTTACTCTCGTTACATTGTAAGTTTTAATGTGTTGGAGAGTAAGGCAGATATTATGGGCCTCTGCAGACAATATCGAAGCGTCATTAGGAAGTCGGCATCCCAAGGCTGCATTTGTAATAACCATGGCTGCCGCTACCTTATGATCGTTCTTAGAACCATCAGTGTAGAATGATTGGAAGCCACTGTATTTTGACTGTAGGTCTAAGAATGACGAACGAAAAACATCAGGGTCAGTATCAGAAGTTAAGTTACTTGTGAATTCGAATACAACAACATTCCTACAATTATAACGAATTTGAAAACACTATGTCATATCATTAACAAGACATATTTGTAAAAGAGTAACACTGAGCGTACAAACCCATCAACGAATAGTTATCGTTATAACTGTTCAACAGTTTCGTCATTATGTCGGTATTCTCTGTTGTTTATGTATAGAATACAATAAAAAAAATCAGTTTTGTGTAGGAGTTGAGCAGTACTCATAATTTAGCCGTAAAAATATAAATATAGATATATAAATTGGTGCAGATATTGAAAGTGTTCAGGTAGTTATTTTGCAATCCTTTCTGGTGACGTGTTCCTCGAGAAGCTAAGGAACAGATTAGAACAGATTAAAGACATCCTTATTGCTCGGTTTGACAGGCACAACGTCTCTCGTATTTAATTCTGTGCGGTAGTCACTGCCTACTACAAGGAACACTGTCTGTAAAAACCCTAGCTGTTCACAGGGCGATAAACCAAACAAACTATAATCAAGTAAACTTGATCTTTGGTCAGTTGAATTAACCTTTAATTGTGCATCAAATTGTCATAACAAAACATTCATCAGTGAAAAATATTAAACTTGAAATTCAAATTCAGCTGTTTGATCCCGTGACATTGAAGAAATATAAAAAAATGTTAATCAGTAAAAATTTACAAAAAAAATATCCAAAACAAATACTTGCAACCATGCAAATCTGTCAACAAATACAAAAGTAATAGCAAGTAGTGAAATTTGTGAACAATTTGCTTTGGTTTGGTTTTATTTGTTTAACGTCCTATTAACAGCTAAGGTCATTTAAGGACGGCCTCCCGTGTTTGCGATATGCATGCGTGTGGTGAGTGCGTGTGTGGGTTTTGTGAGGCTGCGGTATGTAACAAACACACCAGTAATAAATAAGATAGTTTTTGTGGCATGTGGCAAATCATCGTCATATAAGTTACCTGAGTCCTTGGTTGGTTTGTAATATCGAATTATAAAACAACAATGTGTAAATCGTTGTCTCACAATTAAGAGATTAAGTCGCAAGGTGCGCGATAACATCGCCATCCATTAAACCAAAAGGCATCAAGTTAAGTCATTATGTGATGATAGATTTATACATGACGTTAAACAGATGGAACCTAACTCAATGTTGCGACGTAGCGTAAAAGATCAGTTAGGAAAATCTCTACATTCTACAGCAGTAATAACTGTTGATATGTTCCTATGGAAACGATGCTATTGAGTACTGTGTGCCTAAAGTTTTCAATATTGCACCGATAGGCGTAACAACTGCTAATGGAAATGGGTTGGTACCTACATACGCATGTCCGATAGCCATTCCTATTAATACTAATTCACCTGTGTCGGACTTCATAAACACAGGTGAACCGGAGTCTCCCTCTGCAAAAAACGTCATTGTTGGATGGGTACCACTGACTTGATACTGGTTTTGCATTTCGACCTTCTCTGTACATCTAGGTAAGCCGAGAGCCGTGGACAGTGGTCTTACGTGAGTTCCACACACATCTAGTGTTCCTTTTGTGACGTCACTGGAACCTCCAAATTTAAACACAATGTGTGTTGTACCGAAATCTGTTAAGTCTTCTTGGATGGATCCACTGTTATACTCGGGAAGTTGGTCAAACCCTGAAATTATGAAATAAATAGAAGGTATGCTAAATAAAAGAGAATTCTTGATTCAAATGATTTTTATACAAAAGCTTCAAATAATTTAGCAAATTAACAATCAAAGAAATTAAAAGACTGAGAAAAGTCGATGGCTAGGAAACATTTTTTAGGTAGTGATACAAGAGAAAAACAATCGTTCGTTATGTATGAAGGACAGGGACATTCTACTCTCAGGATAACAAAATGTGGAAAATCCTCAGATAATCTCGAGTTTCACTACATTTGAGGATTCTCGGATGAAATATCCCTATCCTATATAGACACATAATGAAAGATGTGTAGCTATTAACGAAGCTGAAGAACAGCAATGGCCTGAATATTTCAATTCAACACAAACCTGCATTTTTGTAGCTACTGTGTTTCGCATTGGCAAATTGACCAGCAGTTGGTAATCTACTCGGATCAGTCACCTCAACAACAGCGACATCAATACTTGGATCCAGCTGCGGATTGAAAATAGCTCTATGGACATGTCCACATGGAGAACCTGCAAAAGCCGTTGAATCAACTGAAGGTTGTACGACTTTAACTGTGTTATTACCGTTGTGTGTGTAATCTACACATTTTGTTGTAACTGGAATATCAAACAACACGTGTGCGCAGGTAAGAAATCCAATATTGTTATTAAACTTCACAAACGGACCATGTGTGCCTCCAATCAGTTGAAGGGGATTCCCGCATGCATCATATTCAGGAGTTGACCTTCCGATATCACAACCCATTTTGAGAGTCGAATGAAAGTGATCACTTGGCAGTGAATTATATCCGCCTCGTTTGAAATAACCTTCGTGTACATCAACATCAATAAAATCACCGTCTTCTAACTCTAACTGTTTCGGGAACTCTGGTTCTCCGAGTGGCACTACGCCCTTTGTACTACAGTATAGTGCGATGCATGGCTTTTCGATGATGTCGTCTCCGTTGTTCCGGTATATCACAGGACTGACGTTTATAATATTTAAGTTACTATGGTTAGCCCAAAGATTCCTTTGGTGGAGTGATAGTGCATTTTCAGCTCGTTGTGTATCTTTGTATGGAACCATCTTCCTTCCATCTTCGGTGCATTCTCTCTCTTTTTTATAAATGTACGGATTTCGAATCATAACCAAACCGAGGCCATCACCAAGTTCATAGTTTGAAGCCTTATTTTCATGTGTTGAATATACAATGAAAGCTCGGGTGCGTTGTCCATCTTTTCCCACGCGATGTCCTGGAATGACGGCGGGTCGAAGTTTATAATATTTTGTTTTCAATTTTTCGGCTTGATCCAACATGTATATCTCTTCCATTTCGTCACTGAGGTGTAATATTCGAAAGCAGCGTTTGATATTGTCTTCTCCAGAGTATTTGATGAGCGAGCATACCATCTCCGTTCTCTCCATTAAAGTCGCTAAATATAACGCCGTGGCATTACCGACTGTTAATCCCTTCAAAGCTTCACCGAATATGTGTTCGTGGATCTCCCTTTCTTCATCCCATTCGATTCCCTTCCATTTCCTCATACATTCTAGCATTTCTGATGAGCCAAACACAGCTACAATATGAAGAATGCTTTCGGTTGTTTCTGTTGTCGAAAACTTCTTTTCTAAAGTTTCAAACTTTTCGATGTCTCTCTTCTTCACGATTTCGATTAGCGATTTCGTATCTGAAGTATCAATAAATACAAGAACAGTTTTAAGGTGTTATACACCAATGTGATAGTCTATAATACACGTGTTATAGCAATGATAAAAACATTAATAATACCGAAACGTTAATGAAATCGATAGACCGAAGAGAAAGCAAGAACAAAAAGAGTGACTTCACTTTATAAGATTGTCTCTGTTACTCAAACAATATGGCATTAAGATAATTGTGCAATCGCAATTTTACTGTAGTGTGTAATACAAGCCACAATCCCTCTATTTTACTTGTGTGATACTTTCCCAAGTATTCGCGGTTAGAGGGCAAATATAAATAACGTGATTATAAAAAACCTCTCATCTACTTCACTGTCTAAAACCTAAAACGCAAAATCGACCCTCCCCCGTTAGACAATAAAATTGGATATACGATATATCAACATGGCGTTCACCGTTGAGAAAAAAATTTACTAGACATTTTTATATCAATGAAAGTTCTTTTTTAATTGTAATTGTGTTTCTAATTTAAGCATATAATCTACTTTGATACATCGCTGTCTGTCATCATTACCTCCATCATCATCACCACTTTGTATTGAAGCGTCTGGTGTATCCGACGTCGACACACTAGTCTTCATTTCAGTTCGTCCGATCTATAACGTATAAATAATACATGCAACAAATACACAGCATGTCAACGTGTAAATGAAACCGTAACTATAAGTTAATAATTAATGGCCAAAACCACATAGTGATCTCTACTTTGTTATGGTTGATTGAATATTTAAGAAGACAAAATTATCAAGTTGGTTTCTAAACAGGTAAATGCAATCGTGATAAAACTAATAATGAGAAAATACAGATAAACCAAATCGACCCATAAGCTGATAATTTCCAGGTCAGTTTTAACTTTGAATGCAATGCGTTTATATTTTGTAGTTTTAAATATAGAAATATACGGAAAACAACATCGAGTCGATATTTTAATCACAAATGAGTTGTTGTATGGTCGCCGACGACCATTTTGAAAACGTTTGTTGGTTATTTATGAAATATTTTTAAAACGGTGATTATTCTTTAATTAGATCACGTTCCGACTAAAGTGCCACTTCTCTTATTGTTTGTATCTTCCTCAGACTTGTGAACATTTAAAGTAGTATATTTCAACAGCTAAAAACCAAATTGAAATGACATATTCCATAATATTTAATAACTTAATGTGATGATATTTTCTTGCAAATGTTTTGAAAAAATAACAATTTTGTTTGTGTACGTTTCGCTCAAGTATCTCAATAAACATGATAAAACTCTTTACATCTACCCCATTGATTTTACTTGATATCAAAGTTTTGAAAGTACTTAAACTTAAAGTGACGAATGACATTGGATCATAAAATGGTTTTGCACAATACTTTCCGTCTCCGCCCGTGCTTTTAATGTCTAGAACATTACTATGTCCATAATTCGAAGGTTTAGTTTGGTTTATTTTGTTTAACGTCCTATTAACATCTTAGGTAATTTAAGGACGGCCTCCCGTGCGTGGAACATGTATGAGTGTGGTGAGTGCGTATGTGTTTTGGGAGGCTGCGGTATGTTCGTGTGAAGTCTCCTTGTGGTAGGCCGGAACTTTTGCCGATTTAAAGTGCTATCTCACTGGAGCATACTGCCGAAGACACCCAGCAGCACACCCCACCCGGTCACATTATACTGACAACGGGCCAACCAGTCGCCCCAAAACCTTCCTCACAGCGGCGAACGCTCAACTAAAGGCCAAAAGTGAGGCATTGTCAAGGGAGACATTAGGAAGAAGAAAGTTATCAAGAAAGAAGAGAAAATATAAGATCCCAAGTTTAGTCGCCTCTTACGACCATGCAATGGGGGCAGCAGGTACAATTCTTACGCCCTACCTGCAGGGCAGTAATTCGAAGGATCACAACACTTGATGTGTACATCGGTTTAATCACGGTCCAATATGACTTATTTACATTTATTTGCCTTTTAAAAAGATAATGGAATTAAGTGTATACATTGGTCATACTAACACACACAAAAATCAGGGCCAATGACCATTTAATTACAGAGTTAATGTCCTTTGTTAAACCGTAAGACAATTTAGAGCTTTCAGTTATTTGGTATTAAGTAAATGTAGACGAAAAGGAAATAAAAATGTGGGTATATCCAGCGATTCATCAGTATACGTTTTATATGATGACATACCTAAGATAAATTAAAGCATACAACTGTAAAGATACTCGGATGTTAAAATACATCCTATGTTATCTCAGTAAAAAAATGAAAATAAAAATAGTGGTGGGTAAAATAGGTATAAAAATATTATTTGCGATATAATGATATCAGGTATGGCCAATTGTGGTGGATATGACATTTTTTGTATAAATGTTTTGGTTCAATGCCAGGTTCAAGGCTCATTAGGTCCCGAAATTAATTAGTCTCACTAAGGGGGCGCTGTAGTCATATTCATGGTTTACAAAGGGTGAAGAGTTTTTTTTTTAAATATATGTTCTATTGTAATTGACTAATCTATATGAATTCAGTAATCTTTTTATCCTGCTTGGTATTTAGCGTTTTACTTGTTATAACCGATTAAATAATATCACTTGTGTTCTAATATCGAATCTCTCCAATTTCAATTAATAAACTGACTATCAGGAAACACTTACTGATCTGTCTTTGTCCAGAAGTAGTTCGACTATTTCAGTATGACCACGAGATCTTGCCTTTTCAATCACATCCTGTTAAAAAGTTTGACATTTCATGTATGATTGATATTAATGTATATGAAAATGTGCTTTTCTGACTTCAAGTGAATGGGCAACTTGAGAAAGATTGTAAATTGAATCAACGTGGACAAGTTTGCATGTGAATCACCTGTTCTGTTAATTCTATTACAAAAATGTGTATACAAGACTTGTTTCATGTTGATACTGCAGTTTCCCATGCAATGTCTTTTGTTAAAGTATGACATTTTCATTCGTTGACTCCAAATGATTCGACGTTGATGTCATAGGTTAAAAGGAGTGCTCCCTGTTTATCCGTGATCTATTTATATTGTCCATATGGGTTCAGGAATTGCGTCTATCTTGAAATGTAACCTGTTTGTCCAGTTTTATCCAGGTATGTCAGAATATGAGGTACATATATGCAAGTTTTTACGTAAAAAATGGCATGTTTATGAGCATATATTTGCATATTTCCCTTCTTCAGCCTAGTAAACTCTGCGTTTATACCACCGTAAGTGCAGTGAACAAAATGTTCAGCTGATTAATAAGCGCGGGAATCGATAACAATATCATGCCGTCGTCTCTTTGTGACGTCACGGAACGTCAACTACACGGAGCCGTTTTGAAAGGACTGATCGCGCAATTTCCGCGTTTCTCCTTTTACCCGATTATCGCAGTACAAAAAGCTAACGTCAGGTGAGGATTTTGTCAAAAATTTATCGGAATATTACGAAAATGGGTGCGTATTTAGCTTATCCTCGAGGTAGCCTAAAACAAATAGCTTACGCGTTCAGCTTCTATAGAACATTCGACCAGGTCACTACTCAATCTGTGTCAATACACGCTGTGCTTGACGACCATAGTTATTTTTTAAGACGGAAAATATGGATTGTGAATATATCAATTAATTAAAAACGCAAAAGGCATTAAAAAAATGGTGAGTTTCTTTTAATTTTGTTAACAAAGTGTCTTCACGTAAATTCACTGGAACTATATCGTTTTTAACACATCACGACTTTTATTTTCTTCCTACAGGATTTCAACGATTTGTTTGATGTAAATATTGGCATTGAACGGTGTTTTTATTACGTTTACGGTGGTATGAACGCTAACGCGCTATATAGAATATGCCTGTATCCCATTGCGTTCATACCACTGTAAATGCAATACAAACACTGTTCAATCCCTATATAAATGTTGAGTGTTTGTAGTTGTCATACGCGGATCAGACATTATACCGATTTAACGACTTTCAATTTATCATATCATAATAATTTCATATGTAGGGGAATTTTTATCTTTCATTATGATATGGAAGATAAAAATCTAAATGTGTTATATGTTTCTTTCAGTTGATCAATTTAACATATATTTCACTTCATGTTTTGTTATTGGGGAACTAGAGATAGTGCTTGTACCCCGATATTTACTTAAAAATTAGTTCAGGTTAATAGTCGAAAGTGCTATTTTCCGGAATGAGCGCATTCATATTTTCGCGTATTTTTTTTTTTTTTTTTTGCTTTGTTCATTCTGATTGGCCTATGCATTTGTCATATATCTTCGGATCTTCTCTACCGCCAACTCTTGTATAAGAATAAAGTCCGTTTACTAAAATCGTTCGAGTGATTTCTACAGGAACATGATCTAAAAGATTATATAATCTGGATGAAGAAGCGTTTGAGATGACTGTTTCTGAAAGTCAACGACAACGCTAACACAAAAGTATTGTTGTTAATTTTTAATTTACATTAAAATTTGATCATTGAAACAGACTTTCTTTAATAACTAGTATTGAGCAAAACGGAATAATTTAAATGTGGGTATATCATTGTTTGGGTATTTCTGTAAATAGCACTTTTATTGTCCCCCTTGACACCAACTATTTCCCTCGGCTTCGACTCGGGAAATAGTTAATACCTCGGGGACAATAAAAGTGCTATTTCCCTCACACAATAACTGTATACTATTGAGTAAGATAACCAGACATATTTTGACAGCTTCGCGGGAAGACGCTAGTTGAGAACTCATTATTGAGAAATTGAGTTAGTTGTTTGGAGATCAAGGCAAAGCAATATAACAGAAATACTATTCTAAAACTCAACAAAAATGTGATATTTTTTGTAGCACTTGATTCTAGCCTCGAGTTTCTATTCCAATATGCCATCGCCATAGATAACACACAAAGAAGTGAGTGTCTAAAGAACCAGACTTGACATCGGTATGACGCAGCGGACTTTTAATTAGCTAACAATGAATGGTAAATGAAAACGTTTGGCAATAAACATAAAGTACCGCCTACACAATCATCACTTGAGTTGGGATGGAAAATTGGTAATTTAAAAAAAAATTGACGTTTTATTTGTCATGTTTATTTTTACTAAGTATAGTTATAATGCTGCTACATCAAGCTCAATAGCAACACACTATATCTACCCGAAAACAGCAGGAAACCCACACACTAATGCAGCATGCCATAGGGCAAGCCTTACAAGCTTTGGCTAGATAGTATAAACATTGATGACATCACATTCGCCTTACGCTTACACCAGGAGATAGGAGGGTTGTCTCGTACGGACTTAAGGAAGTACGGAAAGTGCACGTTTTGTAAACAAGTCATCTCACGGAAGCGCGGAATAACGATTTTCCGATCTTTTTCAGTTGCTTATTAAGTCTTTTAAAAATCATTTTGTGAAAGCGACGATTCAGACCCTTCACGACAAAACACGGATAGACATGCGTACAAATTCAAGTTTGAGCATAGTGGGCGTCCTTGTATATTGCTTGTAATTACAGTGTATAATATAAATTGTAAGTATGTACTTCCTGATTTTATTTTGGATACCTGTGTGGCAATCGCTCGGCTAGTTTCCATTTATACGGACTTAAGGAAGTACGGAAATGCACAAGTCATATCATGGAAGCGCAGAAGAGTGACAGCAATTATATATAACGTGTTTTGAAAAGACGAGGATAAAAAGTGAAAGCACGGAATGAGATGTCCTTCAGGTAGCTGTAAATAATCAACAAATAAAGATACACAGTCGCAAAGGTAATTACATAAGACTCACACCAGTCATTAATACATAACGGAATAGCCTATCACAATTCCAACACGACTTGATCCAATAATCAAATACACTAACCTCCACATGAAATAACTATGATAGACATGGAAATGGTATTACAGAACTTTATAATCAAACTTGGGAAATAAGATTCCATTATGTGTAAAGTATATCAAATTAACGATTTTCCTATCTTTTTCAGTTGCTTATTAAGTGCATTTAAAATCACTTTGTGAAAGCGACGATTCAGACCCTTCACGACCAACCACGGATAGACTTGCGTACAAAGTCAAGTTGAAGCATAGTGTGCGTTATGGTATGGTTCGAACTACATCTGAACATGCTGATACCATGTGAAGTTTCCACCAGGCCGGAACCGGGGGATAGTAGCATTTCTGATTAAGTTCGAGTGCAGGGAAGCAAGAAGCATCGTATTATACACCAAGGAGTACTCGACACTGTATAGGAGTACCTATGTATTTGTCTCGCGCCCCTTTGAGGAAGACTTTGGGTACTGTCCCCTGACTGACCCAATAAATAACAACACTTAGCCAGAACTATATCGGGATCATTTCTGGCAAGTTAGAGCTGAATCCCACTGGTGGAATTTGAGTAGTAGTTTGAAATAGATGTTGTTAAGGAAGAACCACGATTGCGCAATCATGTTACAAAATGGCCGCTGTGGCTGCCATGTCAAAGCTTTTACAAGGCTGTCAAATAGCAACACTTTGTTGGCTCTCCTTCCTTACATCCTCACCAATTTCCAGCTCAATGGCACCAGTGGAACTGGAGAAGTTGTTTAAAATGTGCTTTTCAAGATTGTTGCCATGGCGGCCATCTTGGATCTCTAACCGACTTGAAAAATAACAACACTTGGTCAGGACCATCTCAGGATCATTTCTGGTAAGTAAGAGCTCAATCCCACTGGTGGAATTTGAAAAGAAGTTTGAAATATGTGTTGTTCAGGAAAACCATGATTGCGCAATCATTTTACAAAATGGCCACCATGGCTGCCATGTCAAAGTTTTTACAAGGCTGAAAAATAACAACATTTTGTTGCCTCTCCTTCCTTAACATCCTCACCAATTTCCAGCTGAATGCCACCAGTGGAAATGGAGAACAAGTATAAAATGTGTTTTTCAAGATGGTTGCCATGGCGGCATTCTTGGATTTCTGACCGACTTGAAAAATAACAACACTTGGTCAGGACCATCTTATGATCATTTCTGGTAAGTAAGAGCTCAATCCCACTGGTGAAATTTGAGTAGAAGTTTTAAATAGGTGTTGTTTAGAAGAACCATAATTGTGCAATCATTTTACAAAAATGGCTGCCGTGGCTGCCATGTCAAAGTTTTTACGAAGCCGAAAAATACCAACACTTTGTTGGCTCTCCTTCCTTAACATCCTAACCAATTTCCAGCTCAATGGCACCAGGGGAACTGGATAAGTTTAAAATGTGTTTTTCAAGATGGTTGCCATGGCGGCCATCTTGGATTTCTGACCGACCCGAAAAATAACAACACTTGTTCAAGACCATCTCAGGATCATTTCTGGTAAGTAAGAGCTGAATCCCACTGATTGAATTTGAAAGGAAGTTTGAAATAGGTGTTGTTCAGAAGAACAAGGATTGCGCCATAATGTTTCAAAACGGCTGCCGTGACTGCCATGTCAAAGTTTTTGCGAAGCCGAAAAATAACAACACTTTATTGGCTTTCCTTCCTTAACATCCTCACCTATTTCCAGCTCAATTGCACTAGTTGAACTGGAGAAGAAGTTTAAAATGTGTTTTTCAAGATGGTTGCCATGGTGGCCATCTTGAATTTCTGACCGACCCCAAAAATAACAACACTTGTTCAAGACCATCTCAGGGTCATTTCTGGTAACTAAGAGCTGAATCCCACTGATGGAAATTGAGAAGAATTTTGAAATAGGTGTTGTTCAGAAGTACCACGATTGCGCAATCATGTTATAAAAATGCTGCCGTGACTGCCATGTCAAAGTTTTGCGAAGCCGAATATTAACAACACTTGATTGGCTTTCCTTCCTTAACATTCTCACCTATTTCCAGCTCAATTGCACTAGTAGAACTGGAGAAGAAGTTTAAAATGTGTTTTTCAAGATGGTTGCCATGGCGGCCATCTTGGATTTCTGACCGACCCGAAAAATAACAACACTTGTTCAAGACCATCTCAGGATCATTTCTGGTAAGTAAGAGCTGAATCCCACTGATTGAATTTGAAAGGAAGTTTGAAATAGGTGTTGTTCAGAAGAACAAGGATTGCGCCATAATGTTACAAAACAGCTGCCGTGACTGCCATGTCAAAGTTTTTGCGAAGCCGAAAAATAACAACACTTTATTGGCTTTCCTTCCTTAACATCCTCACCTATTTCCAGCTCAATTGTACTAGTTGAACTGGAGAAGAAGTTTAAAATGTGTTTTTCAAGATGGTTGCCATGGTGGCCATCTTGAATTTCTGACCGACCCGACAAATAACAACACTTGGTCAGGACCATCCAAGTATCATTTCAGGCAAGTTTCAGCTCAATCTCACTGGTGGAACTTGAGAGGAAGTTTGAAATGTCGCACAACGACGGACGAAACATGATGACTATAGGTCATCCTGACCCTTTGGGAAAAGATAAGATCCCAAATTAAGTCGCCTCTTACGATCATGCAATGGGGGCAGCAGGTACAATTCTTACGCCTTACCTGCAGGGCAGATAGAATTGATAACAAATTGATCAAATCAGAGACGTATAAAATACATATTTATGTTATATATATGTCTCTGATAAAGTATAACAAGAGTAATTATTTGCATAGTAAGAGCAAATAGGCATATACATGTGAAATAGAACTGTTGTCCTAAATGATCATCCGGACAATCAAGTTGGTCATGTTATGAACAGTAAAAAACAAACCTTACTCTGAAAAGAAACCTTTGTCCGACATAACTCTCTCGAGACGTTAAACAACTGTCAGGAACATGGCCAAGGTAGTTAAAAATAATTAGGACTTGTTTAAGAACATTACAAATTCTTACAATAATCCAGCATTTACAGGGATAAAGCAGGGTTGAGCTACTCGACCTAGTCAAAAAAAAATGTGGAACTAAAAAGTTAAATTCACCTGTCAAAGTTCAAGCAGGCTATGTGCAGATTTGAATAAAAAATGCATGTATTAATTGATGCATGCAAGACTAGGGAAGTTGGATTGTGTACAAATTTACTTGTAATATAGATAATCATAGTCTTATTTTGATTTAAAACACAGAAATTTAAGATAAAACAACAACTTCAATCTGGTGTACGAATGTTGCTTGATATGGTGACCATATTTCAGAGCAGTGATCTAACGGACTGTACTAATGTACAGAGAGCGAATAACATTTTACGTTTTGATAATCCAAATATATATTGGCATGACCTTAACAACCACTTATCTAACATGTAATAAAAAGTTGAGATTCGGAGTGAGTCATACACCCAAGGAAATATTCTACGAAAACATTGACAACCTTATTGATAGATCCAATTCTGACCCTAAAACGTATTGGAAATTGCTAAAACTTTTACTTAAAGGGAAGAAAAACACTGAAATATCTCCCTCTTTACAGTGAACATTCGTCGAACTATATTTCTAATGACACACAAAAATGCAACCTTCTAAACGATTACTTTACATCTATAACACTAGACAACCAAGGCAAACACCTACCTACATTTGATACACAAACTGACTCCATACTTACCGATATAGTTATTACATCCCACGAAGTGAAAGATATATTATGTACCTTAGTATAAATAAAGCAACAGGGCCTGATGGAATAAGCCATATAATGTTGAAATGGATTATTAATGAGTAGCTCTACCTTTATCTATCATATTTTATGTGTCACTTCAAACTTGGTCCTATCCCAAAAGATGGAAAATAGCAAATGTTATGCTATATTCACAGGTGGGGATAAACACAGTGTATCTAATTACAGACCAATATCATTACTAAGTTGCGTTGGGAAAATATTTGAGCGTTTAGTATCCAAACACATTTACAATTTTTTTCAACCAAAACAATCTCATATACAAGCTACAATCAGGCGTCTTACTAAAACATTCTTGACGCACAAACTGATATAATGGTATCACTCTATGTTGTTATCGTTGGAAAATTATGAACACATAGCATTTATTTTTTGCGACTTCTCCAAAGCCTTTGATAGAATTTGGCATAAAGGCCTCATATACAAACTTGGACAATATGGACTAAATGGAAACTTACTTACCTGGATAGTTAGTTATTTGTCGTGCAGGAACACAACAGTCTGTTTATATAAATAATTCCAAATCTTCTTTGAAAAATATTAATGCTGGTGTACCACAGGGATCTGTCCTAGGGCCTCTATTTTTCCTCATTTATATCTACGATATATCCACCGAACTCGCATCATTATGTCGTCTTTTTGCTGACGACACTTCATTATCATACTCTTAAAAAATTTAGATGATATTACACGTGTTGTTAATACTGATTTAAAAGATGTTGAAAAATGGTCAAATGACTGGCTTATGTCCTTCAACCTCAAAAAGACAGAATCATGCCAATATCTTTTTCAAATCTCCCTTACCAGCCACTTTTTACATTCAATAACACAGTTATAGAAATAACAGAAACACATAAACACTTGGGAGTAATCTTAAGTAGTGATACTAAATGGTCAAAACATATAGATGAAATCATCAAGAAGGTTTCTAAATATATAGCGACTCTTCGTAAACTGAAATTTCTACTAAGCAGAAAACATTAGAAAAATGTATTTAACTTACATTAGACCTATCTTAGAGTATGCATGCGAGGTTTGGGATAATTGTGGTGTTACCAATTCCTATAATCTTGAAAATTTACAACTTGAGGCGGCTCGTATTATTACAGGGTTACCAGTATACACAAAAATAGAGTTTATATATAAAGACATTGGATGGCTTCCATTAGCCAAGAGGAGAGAGATAAAAAAATTAACCCTCTTTTATAACATATAACATAACATAGCTCCCCCAAACTTATATGATATCTTACCGGATAATATTGGAGTCTTAACAAATTATAACTTAAGAAAGTGCGGCAGCAACTTTATAGACTCCAACGCACATTAAACTCCTTCTTTCCTTCCACTTCTTCTCTTCAGAATAATTAAGATATATCTATTAGGAATTCTCCAACTTTAAATTCCTTTAAATCAAATTTTAGTAAAACGTTCTTTACAGAAACTGATGTATGCTTTCTAAATTTTGGTACTCGACAGGTAAATATTCTCCATTGTAGATTGAGTAATAGAGCAAGTACTCTGATATACGATCTTATCAGATCCAATCTTTTGCCTTCAGCACGATGCGTATGTGGATCCGCGTGCGAGGACTCGTATCACTTCTTCTTTACGTGCCCTAAATATCACATTATTCGACAGACGCTTTTAAATGATATACATTGGTACCCTGGTAATATCACATTAAATATACTTCTAAGAGGTGATGCAGATCTAGACAAGGGCCCAATGGGCCCAAATCGCTCACCTGCAATGCAGTTATCTTTTCATATATGGATCCTGCAGTTATTTGAAAGCATGCTACAGGACCAATATAATGTCTCTCTGCACTTTGGCTTTTCACTAAAAGTCATTTAAAGATTTAAGCATACTTGATCGATGTGACCTGGAATGTGAGTCAGGGTCATTCATTTGAAAAAAAACTTGGTAGTCCTTCAACCCAGCATGCTACATACCCAATATTAACTCCATGGGACTCTTGGTTATTGAGAAGAAGTCGTTTAAAGATTTTAGCCTTTTAGACTCCTGTGACCTCGAATGAAGGTCAAGGTCATTCATTTGAACAAACTTGGAAGCCCTTTACCCTAGCATTTTACAGGCCAAATATTAGGTCTCTGGGACTGTTGGTTATTGAGAAGAAGTCATTTAGAAATTTTAGCCTTTTTTACTTCTGTGACCTTGAATGAAGCTCAACATCATTCATTTGAACAAACTTGGTAGCCATTTACCGCAACATGCTACAGACCCAATATCAACTCCCTAGGACTCTTGGTTATTGAGAAGATGTTTACAAATGTTAGCCTTTTTGACTCCAGTGACCTTGAATGAAGGTCAAGGTCATTCATTTGAACAAACTTGGTAGCCCTTTACCGCAGCATGCTACAGACCCAATATCAACTCCCTGGGACTCTTGGTTATTGAGAAGAAGTCGTTTAAACATTTTAGCCTTTTTAGCCCCTGTGACATTGAATGAAGGTCAAGGTCATTCATTTGGACAAACTTGGTAGCCCTTTACCCCAGCATGCTACAATCCTAATATCAACTCCCTCGGAAAGTTGGTTATTGAGAAGAAGTCATTATAAGATTTTAGCCTTTTTCACCCATGTGACCTTGAATGAAGGTCAAGGGCATCATTTGAAAACACTTGGTCGCCCTTTACGCCAGCATGCCACAGACCAATTATAAGGTCTCTGGGACTCTTGGTTATTGAGAAGAAGTCATTTAAAGATTTTAACCTTTTTTGATCCCTGTGACCTTAAATGAAGGCCAAGGTCATTCATTTGAACAAACTTGGTAGCCCTTTACCCCAGCATGCTACAGACCCAATATTAACTCCCTGTGACTCTTGGTTATTGAGAAGAAGTCGTTTAAAGATTTCAGCTTTTTTTACTCCTGTGAACTTGAATGATGGTCAAGGTCATTCATTTGAACAAACTTGGGAGCCCTTCCCCCCAGCATGCTACAGACCCAATATTACCTCCCTGGGATTCTTGGTTATTGAGAAGAAGTCGTTTAAAGATTTTAGCCTTTTTGACTCCTGTGACCTTGAATGAAGGTCAAGGTCATTCATTTGAACAAACTTGGTAGCCCTTCACCCCAGCATGCTACAGACCCAATATCAAGTATCTGGGTCTTTTGGCTATTTAGAAGAAGTCGTTTAATTTTTTTAAGCATATTTGACCCCTGTGACCTTGATTGAAAGTCAAGATCATTCATTTGAACAAACTTGGTAGCCCTTTACCCCAGCATGCTACAGACCTAATATCAACTCCCTCGGAAAGTTGGTTATTGAGAAGAAGTCATTATAAGATTTTAGCCTTTTTCACCCATGTGACCTTGAATGAAGCTCAACATTATTCATTTGAACAAACTTGGTAGCCCTTCACCCCAGAATGCTACAGGCCCAATATTAGGTCTCTGGGCCTTTTGGTTAATGAGAAGAAGTTACTTGAATGGAAAAGTTGACGCCGGACGGACGGACGGACGACGGACGCCGCGCCACGGCATAAGCTCACTTGCCCTTCGGGCAGGTGAGCTAAAAATGATGCAAATCTTAGTATTGCAAAAGCAGTCCAACTTTATATTGACAGTACTGGCAGGTTTTGACTTTCTGAGCACCTTACCCCCATTTCCTTAAACTACCCTGTATCTTAGCTATTACCTAATTAATAAATTAAATAAATCATTAATTAATTAATTATATGTTATACTGTATATATGTCAATGGTATATATCATTTATACATGTTTCTGCTGGCTGGTATGGTTGTACGACTCAAGGAATGAATGGTTTCGAGCGGATCTACAGAGTTAAGTTTTTCATGGAATGTGCATTACGGACAAAGTTACACACAATTTATCTCTACTGCTTATATGTATGTGAATGTAAAAGAGTATTTGTACATAGGAAATGACTATTACCCCCCCCCCCCCCTTCTTTTTCTTCCATCTTTCCCTTTTTCTCCCTCTCTCTCTCTCTCTCTCTCTCCTCTTTTATAGATTTTTTTATTTATATATATATAAATTGCATTCACTTCTGTCCATTATGTATTGATTTATATTAAGTACTATACACTAAACTTTAGCATGTGTTTCTTTCTTAAGAGATACTCCACCTAAGCGGTCGGGATACTCGGTTGTACATCTCCTGTTGCTGAACGTTATATAACAATACTTATTTATATTAACTTCTCTTTAAGTAGTTTCAGGACTAATATGATATAGATTTTTTACACCAGTCGTAGACTGTCAATATCGGATAGGAGTTCACCACAGTCTTGAATATTACGTCCTGCTTTACAAAATTTGCCATCATCGGCAAAAAGGAAAGGTTTTGAAAGCATGTAAAAGTGAAGATAAATTATTCAAATCGCGTAGTTTAAGGACTGATATGATTTATATTTGTCTGTATCATCACATTAAAATCATCATGAAAGTCTCTATCGCGGAGTTCGCCGAATACCTCGTCAAACATAGTTGGAATGGCACACACTTTTTTTCATGACAACTCATTTTCTAACAAAACGAAAAAATCGCACACATACACACACGGTTTTCACCGTATATATCTAACATTTGTTAGGATAAGTAGCCTACATACATTAATTTGAATCATTATTTTATGTCATATTCAACTTTTCATATTTTCTGTCATGAAAAGTAAAAACGGGTGTACAATTTGATATGTTGGCAATGTAATACGGGTAAATTTAAAAATGTTGGCCTACCTAGAATGAACCATAATTGGACCCCGGGGGCTAATTGGGGACAGGTCACCTAGTCAGGTTTGGTTTTGGTTTATTTTGTTTAACGTCCTATTAACAGCTAAGGTCATTTAAGGACGGCCTCCCGTGCGTGCGACATGCATGTGTTTTGGGAGTCTGCGGTATGTTCGTGTTAAGTCTCCTTGAGATAGCCGGAACTTGTGTCGATTTATAGTGCTACCGCACAGAAGCATAGCGTCTGTGTATATCTTATACAACGCATACAGCACCGGTCCGTCCGACCGCCGTTCTCACAGCTCATTGCAGCGAGTTCCTGTATGCGCATATATATATATACAACTATACTCTGGTAAGCCTCCCAGAGTTACTGCCAACAGTCAACTGTCAGGCTCCTTATCACCTCATTTGTACAATACATGTATAACTTGTCAATTTCAAACATTAGTTTTGTTCTGCTTATTCATATTTTTTCCAGACAATTAAGGTGGAACATACCAGACGACTTGCTTCATTGAAACACTCACCTTATCAGGTTGGGCGCCTTTGTCTAGGAGTAGTCCGACTATTGCAGTGTGGCCATAAGTTGCAGCTTCTGTCAGCACATCAGCCTGTATCAAAGTATGGGATTTGCATTCGTTGTTATTATGTGTGAAGATTTAATGGAAACAAAATATGCTGCAGACAGGACCGGCATTGATGACGGACAGAGTGACATTTTGGTTATTTCGTTCAAAGACTTGAGCGACATATTTGGTCACTGATGGAGTTATATGGAACAACCAACCAATTGAAAAAACGTCTCCAGTGTATAGAAAATTGAGCCAAGCATGAAATGTCTGACAGCCACTGATTTGCCAGTAATTTATAAAGTAAGAAAATATATATGTAGCCTGGTAGGTAACTATCAATACGAAATGTTTATATAAATTCCGTTAGTCCGATTATTTTTGCCCAAAAGTTCAGGTTATACAAATTAGCAGGTAAACATTTAAGATTTTTGAGAATTTTTACTGCGAAATTCAGCCATTTTCAAAATAGCAACCCTGGAGAAAATTTGAGCTGAAGGACCCAACACATTTTTTGATTAGGTGCTATGCGAGACCCTGAAATTTTATAAACCATAATTGTCATATTGTTTTAGGAATTTGAATGAAATACTTTAAAACGTTAACACTAATGTCTATGGAAAAAACACTTTGTTTGTTGCTCCCTATAGCAAGCTACCGCATATGACTTTTTGTACCTTCCAGCGGCACTGGAACCAGATGATGGGACCGACCAGCGCATTTTCGGATGGGATTCACATCTTGAGAGGCATTGTGGCAGAATTTAGAGATGAATTTAGATTCAGGGGGATTGATAATTGAAATATGACCCATGTAGAGTTTTAAGGGGGACCATAGACCAGGAAGATACGGACATACATTTTGGACAACAATTGGTTGGTTGGTCCCTTATATGTTCTATTGAAGGACAGTACCCATATCAATGATAACGGATAGTTAATGATTCGTTGGATACTTTATTATATTTGCCACATTCACACCTGGAAAGGTGATACAAAAATATTGGCAATAAAGTTGTTTATTGGCTGGTTGTTGAATGGGTTCTTGTTTCAATCACAACATAATATACAAAAGCAAATGCCGGTTGCAAAATAATTACACATATATTCTGATAGATAAGAGGTAATTCAAAATATCGGATTACATTCTCTGAGTTGGCATATTATGATTCCAGTGTTCGTTCTTAGCTGGGTGAAACCGGTCCCATTTATATACTCTTCGGGTCAGATGACCTAAACATCCGAGCTATATCACAGTTGGGTTACCGTCAAAACGATCTACGTATGAGTTACAATAATAATAAAGCAAACACAAATGTAAGTTCGTAAGTCAATCGGAAATTCAGAAGTCAAAAATAAACATAATTGAGATATAAATTGCATGTATTATTAGTAACGTATATTGTTTTCTTCAAATGTTTACTCAGCTTTATTTCACGACTGTCTGCATTCAAACACTCACCTTATCAGGCTGTGCGCCTCCGTCAAGGAGAAGTCTGACTATTTCTGTATGGCCACGGGATGAGGCTGCTTTTAGCGCATCACCCTGTTTCAAAGTATGACGATTGCATTCGTTATTATGCAGTGTCAGCTTTTACGTGGTTGCATTATATAAAAATGCAAAGGCGATTGAAATAAACAATATACATCACTTAATTAATAGCCCACTGGTTTCTCCAAATTATCTATATACGATTGCAATAACTGGTATGATATGAAATTAATTGAGATTGGTGTTTTGTTGTTAATTCGTGGTAATTGGATAAGTGGATACTGCAATTATTGCAAAGTACATTACACGTTTTTACGAAGCCGAAAAATAACAACATTTTGTTAGCTTCCCTTCCTTAACATCCTCAATTATTTCCACTTCAATGGCACCAGCGGAACTGGAGAAGTTTAAAATGTGCTTTTCAAGATGGCGATCATGGCGGCCATCATGCATTTCATACCGATCCAAAAAATAACAACACTTGCTCCGGCCCATCTCAGGGTCATTTCAAGAAAGTTAGTTCTGAATCCTAGCTGTTGGAACTTGAGAAGAAGTTTGAAATACGTATTGTTCAGGACAACCATGATTGATCAATCATGTAACAAAATGGCCGCCTTAGCTGCCATGTAATTTTTTTACGAGGCCGAAAAATAACGACACATTGTTGGCATTAAGATCCTCACTAATTTCTAGTTCTATGGCACCAGTGGAACTGGAGAAGATGTTTTAAATTTGTGTTTTTTTTCAAGATGGCAGCTATGGAGGCCATCTTGGATTTCGGATGGACCCGAAAAATAATAACACTTTGTCGGAACTATCTCAGGATTTATTTTCTGACAAGTTTAAGCTAAATCCCAATTGTGAAATGTCTAAGGACGGCGCACAGTGGACGATGACGGACGAAGCACGCTAGCTATAGGTCATCCTGATCCTCATATCTTTTATCAACTGTCAGGCTCCTTATCACCTCGTTTGTACAATACATGTATAACTTGTCAATTTCAAACATTAGTTTTGTTCTGCTTACTCATATTTTTTCCAGACAATTAAGGTGGAACATACCAGACGACTTGCTTCATTGAAACACTCACCTTATCAGGTTGGGCGCCTTTGTCTAGGAGTAGTCCGACTATTGCAGTGTGGCCATAAGTTGCAGCTTCTGTCAGCACATCAGCCTGTATCAAAGTGTGGGATTTGCATTCGTTGTTATTATGTGTGAAGATTTAATGGAAACTAAGCATTTAATGCGATAACCTGTAAGATTATGTTGTGTGTAGACAAAAGTGATAGAAACCGACACTTTCTACAATGTCATCAAAAATGTTAATAAGTTGTCAAATTGTTGAATGGATTTCGAAGTTTGGACATAACGTTTACTTTCAAAATATATTTTATATGAATTATTCGTTCTTATTTCACAATATTTATACAAGTTTCTCAAAAACACGTCTATCATAAAACTTGGCTATACACAAACGACAAAATACTCGATGATTTAATTGGTTAGATTGAATGAGAAATTGATATGTTTGTGATCTTCAGGTATTAGGTAACACAGTACACATCAAGTAACACCTGCTCAATCATTAGATCTGAGCTGTGGTGTATAATTAGTAATTTAAAACACCTGCTTGCATGTCTCTGTGAAGGAATAAGATTTAAATGACATGAATTAAGTAGATGGAAATTAATTTGTGATCTATGGCTGTAGACACTCACTAAAGCTTGGTTTTGATGGATAATTGGGAAATCAAAACTTCGTAAACATCTCTTTGTGATGGGGTGTGCTTCCAATACTTCTCTTAAGATATCATTTTCTGGCTTTCATTTCAAATATCTATTACATCAAGCTATTTAATTTGATCAAAACCGAATTATTTCTAATAGCAAGAATCATCAAGCCAAAATTAATTGAACTGTACATAACAGCTGTTTTATTCTGATATGACGATCCAGTGATGCCAAAAGCCTTAACTGTTGACACAAAATATGCTGCAGACAGGACCGCCATTGATGACGGACAGAGTGACGTTTTGGTTATTTCGTTCAAAGACTTGAGCGACATATTTGGTCACTGATGGAGTTATATGGAACAACCAACCAATTGAAAAAACGTCTCCAGTGTATAGAAAATTGAGCCAAGCATAAAATGTCTGACAGCCACTGATTTGCCAGTAATTTATAAAGTAAGAAAATATATATGTAGCCTGATAGGTAACTATCAATACGAAATGTTTATATAAATTCCGCAAGTCCGAATATTTTCCCCAAAAGTTGAGGTTATAATAATTAGCAGGTAAACATTTCAGATTTTTGAGAATTTTTACTGCGAAATTCAGCCATTTTCAAAATAGCTACCCTGGAGAAAATTTGAGCTGAAGGACCCAACACATTTTTTGATTAGGTGCTATGCGAGACCCTGAAATTTTATAAACCATAATTGTCATATTGTTTTAGGAATTGGAATGAAATACTCTAAAACGTTAACACTAATGTCTATGGAAAAAACAATTTGCTTGTTGTTCCCTATAGCAAGCTACCGCATATGACTTTTTGTACCTTCCAGCGTCACTGGAAACCAGATGATAGGACCGACCAGCGCATTTTCGGATGAGATTCATATCTTGAGAGGCATTGTGGCAGAATTTAGAAATGAATTTAAATTCAGGGGGATTGATAATTTAAATATGACCAATATAGAGTTTTAAGGGGGAACCATAGACCAGGGAAGATACGGACATACATTTTGGAAAACAATTGGTTGGTTGGTCCCTTATATGTTCTATTGAAGGACAGTACCCATACAAATGATAACGGATAGTATATGATTCGTTGGATACTTGATTATATTTGTCACATGCACACCTGGAAAGGTGATAAAAATATTGGCAATAAAGTTGTTTATTGGCTGATTGTTGTATGGGTTCTTGTTTCAATCACTACATAATATACAAAAGCAAATGCCGGTTGCAAAATAATTACACATATATTCTGATAAGAGGTAATTCAAAATATCGGATTACATTCTTTGAGTTGGCATATTATGATTCCAGTGTTCGTTCTTAGCTGGGTGAAACCGGTCCCATTTATATACTCTTCGGGTCTGATGACCTAAACATCCGAGCTATATCACAGTTGGGTTACCGTCAAAACTATCTACGTATGAGTTACAATAATAATACAACAAACACAAATGTAAGTTCGTAAGTCAATCGGAAATTCGGAAGTCAAAAACCAACATAATTGAGATATAAATTGCATGTATTACTAGTAACGTATATTGTTTTCTTCAAATGTTTACTCAGCTTTATTTCACGACTGTCTGCATTCAAACACTCACCTTATCAGGCTGTGCGCCTCCATCAAGGAGAAGCCTGACTATTTCTGTATGGCCACGGGATGAGGCTGCTTTTAGCGCATCACCCTGTTTCAAAGTATGACGATTTCATTTGTTATTATGCAGTGTGAGCTTTTACGTGGTTGCGTTATGTAAAAATGCAAAGGTGATTGAAATCAACAATCTACATCATTTAATTAATAGCCCACTGGTTTCTCCAAATTAGCTATATACGATTGCAATAACTGGTTTGATATGAAATTAATTGAAATTGGTGTTTTGTTTTTTAATTCGTGGTAATTGGATGAATGGATACTGAAATTATTGCAAAGTACATTACACGTTTTTACGAACCCGAAAAATAACAAGGGCCCAATGGGCCCAAATCGCTCACCTGCAATGCAGTGATCTTTTCATATATGGATCCTGCAGTTATTTGAAAGCATGCTACAGGACCAATATAATGTCTCTCTGCACTTTGGCTTTTCACTAAAAGTCATTTAAAGATTTAAGCATACTTGATCAACGTAACCTTGAATGAAGGTCAAGGTCATTCATTTGAACAAACTTGGTAGCCCTTCACCCCAGCATGCTACAGACCCAATATCAACTCCCTGGGACTCTTGGTTATTGAGAAGAAGTCGTTTAAAGATTTTAGCCTTTTTGGCCCCTGTGACCTTGAATGAAGGTCAAGGCCATTCATTTGAACAAACTAGGTAGCCCTTCATCCCAGCATGCTACAGACCCAATATCAACTCCCTGGGACTGTTGGTTATTGAGAAGAAGTCGTTTGAAGATTTTAGCCTTTTTGACCCCTGTGACCTTGAATGAAGGTCAAGGTCATTCATTTGAACAAACTTGGTAGCCCTTCACCCCAGCATGCTACAGGCCAAATATTAGGTCTCTGGGACTCTTGGTTATTGAGAAGAAGTCGTTTAAATATTTTAGCCTTTTTGACTCCTGTGACCTTGAATGAAAGTCAAGGTCATTCATTTGAACAAACTTGGGAGCCCTTCACCCCAGCATGCTACAGGCCAAATATTAGGCCTCTGGGACTCTTGGTTATTGAGAAGAAGTCGTTTAAAGATTTTAGCCTTTTTGACTCCTGTGACCTTGAATGACGGTCAAGGTCATTCATTTGAACAACTTGGTAGCCCTTCACCCCAGCATGCTACAGACCCAATATCAACTCCCTGGGACTCTTGGTTATTGAGAAGAAGTCGTTTAAAGATTTTAGCCTTTTTGACCCCTGTGACCTTGAATGAAAGTCAAGGTCATTCATTTGAACAAACTTGGTAGCCCTTCACCCGAGCATGCTACAGACCCAATATCAACTCCCTGGGACTCTTGGTTATTGAGAAGAAGTCGTTTAAAGATTTTAGCCTTTTTGACTCCTGTGACCTTGAATGAAAGTCAAGGTCATTCATTTGAACAAACTTGGTAGCCCTTCACCCCAGCATGCTACAGACCCAATATCAAGTCCCTGGGACTCTTGGTTATTGAGAAGAAGTCGTTTAAAGATTTTAGCCTTTTTGACTCCTGTGACCTTGAATGAAAGTCAAGGTCATTCATTTGAACAAACTTGGTAGCCCTTCACCCCAGCATGCTACAGACCCAATATCAAGTCCCTGGGACTCTTGGTTATTGAGAAGAAGTCGTTTAAAGATTTTAGCCTTTTTGACTCCTGTGACCTTGAATGAAGGTCAAGGTCATTCATTTGAACAAACTTGGTAGCCCTTCACCCCAGCATGCTACAGACCCAATATCAAGTCCCTGGGTCTTTTGGCTATTCAGAAGAAGTCGTCTAATTTTTTTTTAGCCTTTTTGACTCCTGTGACCTTGAATGAAAGTCAAGGTCATTCATTTGAACAAACTTGGTAGCCCTTTACCCCAGCATGCTACAGACCCAATATCAACTCCCTGGGACTGTTGGTTGTTGAGAAGAAGTCGTTTGAAGATTTTAGCCTTTTTGACTCCTGTGACCTTGAATGAAGGTCAAGGTCATTCATTTGAACAAACTTGGTAGCCCTTCACCCCAGCATGCTACAGGCCCAATATTAGGTCTCTAGGCCTTTTGGTTATTGAGAAGAAGTTGCTTGAATGGAAAGTTGACGCCGGACGGACGGCCGGACGGCCGGACGGACGACGGACGGACGACGGACGCCGCGCCACGGCATAAGCTCACTTGCCCTTCGGGCAGGTGAGCTAACAACACTTTGTTGGCTTCCCTTCCTGCTGCCCCCATGGCATGATCGTAAGAGGCGACTAAACTTGGGATCGTATCTTTTCTCTTCTTTCTTAACAACTTTCTTCTTCCTAATGTCTCCCTTGACAATGCCTCACTTTTGGCCTTTTAGTTGAGCGTTCGCCGCTGTGAGGAAGGTTTTGGGTTCTGTCCCCTAGCCGGGACATACCAAAGTCTTTAAAAATGGTAGTTGCTACTCCTGCTTAGCGCTCAGCATATTTGGAGTGGGACGACTGGTTGGCTCCTTGTCAGTATAATGTGACCGGGTGGGGTGTGCTGCTGGGTGTCTTCGGCAGCATGCTTCTGTGAGATAGCACTTTAAATCGGCAAAAGTTCCGGCCTATCACAAGGAGCCTTAACACGAACATACCGCAGCCTCCCAAAACACACATGCACACTCGCTACACGCACACATGTCGCACGCACGGGAGGCCGTCCTTAAATGACCTTAGATGTTAATAGGACGTAAAACAAAATAAACCAAACCAAACCTTCCTTAACATCCTCAATGATTTCCAGTTCAATGGCACCAGCGGAACTGGAGAAGTTTAAAATGTGTTTTTCAAGATGGCGATCATGGCGGCCATCATGCATTTCATACCGATCCAAAAAATAACAACACTTGGTCCGGCCCATCTCAGGGTCGTTTCAGGAAAGTTAGTTCTGAATCCGACTGTTGGAACTTGAGAAGAAGTTTGAAATACGTGTTGTTCAGGAAAACCATGATTGATCAATCATGTAACAAAATGGCCGCCTTGGCTGCCATGTCAATTTTTTACGAGACCAAAAAATAACGACACATTGTTGGCATCAACATCCTCACTAATTTCTAGTTCAATGGCACCATTGGAACTGGAGATGTTTTCAATGTGTGTTTTTTTCAAGATGGCAGCTATAGAAGCCATCTTTGATATCGGATGGACCCGAAAATTAATAACACTTTGTCGGAACTATCTCAGGATTTTTTTTTTAAAGTTTAAGCTCAATCCCATTTGTGAAACTTGAGAAGTTTGAAATGTGAAATGTCTACGGACGGCGCACAGCGGACGACGATGGACGAAGCACGCTGGCTATAGGTCATCCTGTTCTCATATCTCATATCTTTTTCAGGACAATCATGGCGGATTGTACATGAAGACTGGTTGCTTTGAAACACTCACCTTGTCAGGTTGGGCTCCTTTCTCTAGGAGAAGTCGGACTGTTTCTTTATGGCCATTAGTGGCAGCTTCTGCCAGTGCATCACCCTGTATCAGAGTACGGCATTTTCATTCGTTGTTATTTTATGTTAAGGTATAGTTAAAACTAAGCATTTTAAGCAATACAAATATTTGCATTAACGACAATATATCAGCCCTTGTAATATTGCGTTGTGTGTAGACAAACGTGACAGAAATCGACGATATCTACAATACCAACTACAATGGAATCTATATTTCAAATTGTTCAATGATTTTGAAATCTGAATATAGAGTTTGCATAAGAAATATGTTAAAGATCGTATATTATTCGTTGTAATGTCAAAATATCTATATTAGTATCTCAAAAACACGTCTACCATAAAACTGGGCTATAAATCAACGACACTCAATGATTTAATCGGTTGAAATGGATGATAAATGTATATGTTTATGATCTTCAGGTTTTAGGTAATACAGCACGCATCAATTTAACGCCTGATCAATCATCACTAGAACTGAGTTGTGGTGCATAATTAGTAATTTAAAACACCTTCTTACATGTCTCTGTGAAGGAATATAATTAAATTGACATGAATTTATTTTGAAGATGAGAAGCGGATTTGTTTGTGATCTATGGTTGTAGACACTAACTAAAGCTCGGTTTTTATGGATAATTGAGAACTTAAAACATCACAAAATATATTTTGGGGATGGAGTATGCTTCCGATACTCCTCTTTAGATATACTTTCTCTCTTTTATTTCAAAGATTAATTATAAGGAGTTAATATAGTTTATCAAAACCTAAGTGTTTCTTATAGCAAGAATCCCAAAGAAAACATGAATTGAACTGTAATTTACAGCTGCATTGTTATATGACGCTTCAGTGATGGCAAAAAGCCCTAACTATTGACAAAAAAGTATGCTATAGACAGGAGCGGTATGTTTGACCACTGATGAAGTTATTTGTTGTATTGAAGGACATCACCCATAAAATGATTACGTATTGTATATGACCAGTTGGATACTTGACTATATTTGCCGCTTACACACCTCTGTATAGGTTGATCAAAATATTGGTAATCAAGTTATTTATTGGCTGGTTGTTGTATGGGCTCTTGTTTCAATCACAACACATTACAAATAAACAAATGTCGGTTGAAAAATCATTACACATATATTTTGATAGATAGATAAGAGGTAATTCAAAATATCGGATTACATTATCTTAGATGGCATATTATGATTCCAGTGTTCGTTCTTAGCTGGGTTAAACCGGTCTCATTTATATACCGTCAAAACTATCTACGTATGAGTTACAATAATAATAAAGCAAACACAAATTTAAGTTCGTAAGTCAATCGGAAATTCGGAACTCAAAAAATAAACATAATTGAGATACAAGAGGCCCAGGGGCCTTAACGGTCATCTGACTCTAAATTAAAAACCTTATATAACTGTAGTATGTATTCTCTGTAGCAAGTATATAGTGGCACCATTTGCCATGGTGGCCATCTTGGATTTCTGACCGACCCAATAAATAACAACACTTGGTAAGGACCATCTCAGGATCATTTCTGATAAGTTACAGCTGAATCTCACTGAGGAATTTGAGAAGAAGTTTAAAATAGGCATTGTTCAGGAAAACCATGATTGCACAATCATGTTACAAATGACCACCATTGCTGCCATTTCAAAGTTTTTACGAGGCCGAAAAAAATAACAACACTATGTTGGCTCGCCTTCCTTGACATCCTCACCCATTTCCAGCTCAATGGTACCAATGGAACTGGAGAAGAAGTTTAAAATTTGTTTTTCAAGATGGCGCCAGGGTGGCCATCTTGGATTTCGGACCAAACCGAAAAATAACAACACTTAGTCTGGATCATATCAGGATCATTTCAGCTCAATAGCACTGGTGGAACTTGAAAAGAAGTTTAAAATGTGTTTTTCAAAATGGCGGCTATGGCGGCCATCTTGGATTTTAGACCGACCCGACAAATAACAACACTTGGTCAGGGCTATCTCAGAATCATTTCTGACAAGTTTCAGCTTAATCCCACTGGTGGATCTTGAGAAGGAGATTGAAATGTGAAAAGTTTACGGACGGCTGACGACGGACGACGATGGACGAAGCACGATGGCTATAGGTCATCCTGACCCTTCGGGTCAGATGACCTAATAAATTGCATGTATTACTAGTAACTATATTGTTTTCTTCAAATGTTTACTCAGCTTTATTTTACGACTGTCTGCTTTCAAACACTCACCTTATCAGGCTGGGCGCCTCCGTCAAGGAGAAGTCTGACTATATCTGTATGGCCACGGGATGAGGCTGCTTTTAGCGCATCACCCTGTTTCAAAGTATGACGATTTCATTTGTTATTATGCAGTGTGAGCTTTTATGTGGTTGCGTTATGTAAAAATGCAAAGGTGATTGAAATCAACAATCTACATAATTTAATTAATAGCCCACTGGTTTCTCTAAATTAGGTATATACGATTGCAATAACTGGTAGTATATGTAATTAATTGAGATTGGTGTTTTGTTGCTAATTCATGGTAATTGGATAAATGGATGCTTGAATTATTGCAAAGTACATTACACGTTTTTACGAAGCCGAAAAATAACACTTGGTCGGCATCATATCAGGATCCTTACAGGCACGTTTCAGGTCAATAGCACTGGTGGAACTTGAGAAGAATTTTAAAATTTGTTTTTCAAGATGGCGGCTATGGCGGCCATCTTGGATTTGAGACCAACCAAAAAAATAAAACAACACTTGGTCGGGATCATATCAGGATCATTCCATGCAAGTTCCAGCTCAATAGAACTGGTGGAACTGGAGAAGTTTAAAATGTGTTTTTCAAGATGGCGGCTATGGCGGCCATCTTGGATTTGAGACCAACCCAAAAAATAACAACACTTGGTCGGGATCATATCAGGATCATTTCAGGCAAGTTTCATCTTAATAGCACTGGTGGAATTGGAGAAGTTTAAAATGTGTTTTTCAAGATGGCGGCGGCCGTCTTGGATTTCGGACTAACCCGAAAAATAACAACACTTTGTCGGCATCATATCAGGTTTATTTCAGGCAAGTTTCAGCTTAATAGCACGGATGGAAATGGAGAAGAAGTTTAAAATGTGTTTTTCAAGACGACAGCCGCGGCGGCCATCTTGGATTTCGGACCTACCTGAAAAATAACAACACTTAGTCGGCATCATATCAGGATCATTTCATGCAAGTTCCAGATCAATAGCACTGGTGGAACTTGAGAAGAATTTTAAAATGTGTTTTTCAAGATGGCGGTCATCTTGGATTTGAGATCAACCCAAAAAATAGCACTTGGTCGGGATCATATCAGGATCATTTCATGCAAGTTCCAGATCAATAGCACTGGTGGAACTGGAGAAGTTTAAAATGTGTTTTTTAAGATGGCGCCATGGTGGCCATCTTGGATTTCAGACCAAACCGAAAAAATAACAACACTTGGTCTGGATCATATCAGGATCATTTCAAGCAAGTTTTAGCTCAATAGCACTGGTGAACCTTGAGAAGAAGTTTAAAATGTGTTTTTCAAGATGGCGGCTTACGGCGACCACCTTGGATGTTAGACCATACAAAAAAATAACAACAGTTGGTCGGGATCATATCAGGATCATTTCCGGCAAGTTTCAGCTCCATTGCACTGATGGAACTTGAGAAGAAGTTTAAATTTTGTTTTTCAAGATGGCGGCTATGGCGGCCATCTTGGATTTCGGACCGACCCGAAAAATAACAACACTTGGTCAAGATCATATCAGGATCATTTCAAGCAAGTTTAAGCTTAATAGCACGGGTGGAACTGGAGAAGTTTAAAATGTGTTTATCAAGATGGCGGCGACGGCGGCCATCATGGATTTCGGACCGACCTGAAAAATAACAACACTTGGTCGACATCATATCAGGATCATAACAGGCAAGTTTCAGGTCAATTGCACTAGTGGAACTTTAGAAGAATTTTAAAATGTGTTTTTCAAGATGGCGGCTATGGCGGCCATCTTGGATTTGAGACCAACCCACAAAATAACAACACTTGGTCGGGATCATATCAGGATCATTTCATGCAAGTTCCAGCTCAATAGCAATGGTGGAACTGGAGAAGTTTAAAATGTGTTTTTCAAGATGGCGCCACGGTGGCCATCTTGGATTTGAGACCAACCCAAAATCATATCAGGGTCGTTTCAGGAAAGTTAGTTCTGAATCCGACTGTTGGAACTTGAGAAGAAGTTACGTGTTGTTCAGGAAAAGCATGATTGATCAATCATGTAAATCTTGGTTGAGCCAAATCATAATCAATCAATG
>NW_022979484.1:41177-94241 GCF_902652985.1 Pecten maximus
TGTAGTTTCATAGTAGAATAAGAACATGATTTTTAATGTTTGGGTAAATTGACATGCATTGATTTTGAAGATGAGAAGCGGATTTGTTTGTGATCTATGGTTGTAGACACTAACTAAAGCTCGGTTTTTATGGATAATTGAGAACTTAAAACATCACAAAATATATTTTGGGGATGGAGTATGCTTCCGATACTCCTCTTTAGATATACTTTCTCTCTTTTATTTCAAAGATTAATTATAACAAGTTATTATATTTTATCAAAACCTAATTGTTTCTTATAGCAAGAATCCCAAAGAAAACATGAATTTAACTGTAAATTACAGTTGCATTGTTATATGACGCTTCAGTGATGGCAAAAAGCCCTAACTATTGACAAAAAGTATGCTATAGACAGGAGCGGTATGTTTGGCCGCAGATAAAGTTTTTTGTTGTATTGAAGGACATTACCCATAAAATGATTACGTATTGTATATGACCCGTTGGATACTTGATTATATTTGCCGCTTACACACCTCTGTATAGGTTGATCAAAATATTGGTAATCAAGTTATTTATTGGCTGGTTGTTGTATGGGTTCTTGTTTCAATCACAACACATTACAAATAAACAAATGTCGGTTGAAAAATCATTACACATATATTTTGATAGATAGATAAGAGGTAATTCAAAATATCGGATTACATGATCTTAGATGGCATATTATGATTCCAGTGTTCGTTCTTAGCTGGGTGGTGAAACCGGTCTCATTTATATACTCTTCGGGTCTGATAACCTAAACATCCGAGTTATATCACAGTTTGGTTACCGTCAAAACTGTCTACGTATGAGTTAAGATAATAATAAAGCAAACACAAATGTAAGTTCGTAAGTCAATCGGAAATTCGGAAGTCAAAAATAAACAAAATTGAGATACAAGAGACCCAGGGGCCTTAACGGTCATCTGACTCTAAATTAAAAACCTTATATAATTGTAGTATGTATTCTCTGTAGCAAGTATATAATGGCACCATTTGCCATGGTGGCCATCTCGGATGTCTGACCGACCCCCTGCCCTGCAGGTAGGGCGTTAGAATTGTACCTGCTGCCCCCATTGCATGATCGTAAAAGGCGACTAAACTTGGGATCTTATCTTTTCTCTTCTTTCTTAACAACTTCTTCCTAATGTCTCCATTGACAATGCCTCACTTTTGGCCTTTAGTTGAGCGTTCATCCCTGTGAGGGAGGCTTTGGGTTCTGTCCACTGGCCGAGACATAGAGTCTTTAAAAATGGTAGTTGCTGCTCCTGCTAAGCGCTCAGCAATTTAGGAGTGGGACGACTGGTTCGCCCGTTGTCAGTATAATGTGACCGAGTGGGGTGTGCTGCTGGGTGTCTTCGGCAGTATGCTTCAGTGAGGTAGCACTCTAAATCGGCAAAAGATCCGGCCTATCACAAGGAGACTTAACTCAAACATACCACAGCCTCCCAAAACACACATACGCACTCATCACACGCATACATTTCGCACGCACGGGAGGCCGTCCTTAAATGACCTTAGATGTTAATAAGACGTTAAACAAAATAAACCAAACCAAACCAAACATGACCGACCCAATATATAACAACACTTGGTAAGGACCATCTCAGTATCATTTCTGGTAAGTTACAGCTGAATCCCACTGGGGAATTTCAGAAGAAGTTTAAAATAGGTATTGTTCAGGAAAACCATGATTGCACAAGCATGTTACAAATGGCCGCCATGGCTGCCAAGTCAATGATTTTACGAGGCGGGAAAAATATTAACACTTTGTTGGCCCTCCTACCTTAAAATCCTCACCAATTTTCAACTCAATGGCACCAGTGGAACTGGAGAAGAAGTTTCAAATGTTTTTTTCAAGATGGTTGCCATGATGGCCATCTTGGATTTCTGGCCGACCCGATAAATAGCAACACGTGGTAAGGGCCATCGCAGGATAATTTCTGGTAAGTTAGGGCTGAATCCCAATGATGGAATTCGAGAAGAAGTTTGAAATAGGTGTTGTTCAGGAAAATCATGATTGCGCAATCATGTTACAAATTGCCACCATTGCTGCCATTTCAAAGTTTTTACGAGGCCGAAAAAAAACAACATTATGTTGGCTCGCCTTCCTTTACATCCTCACCCATTTCCAGCTCAATGCCACCAATGGAACTGGAGAAGAAGTTTAAAATGTGATTTGCAATGGCAGCCATCTTGGATTTCAGACCAACCCGAAAAATAAAAACACTTGGTCGGCATCATATCAGGATAATTGCAGGCAAGTTTCAGCTCAATAGCATTGGTGGAACTTGAGAAGAAGTTTAAAATGTGTTTTTTCAAGATGGCGGCCATCTTGGATTTCGGACTAACCCGAAAAATAACAACACTTGGTCGGGATCATATCAGGATCATTTCAGGCAAGTTTCAGCTCAATAGCACTGGTGGAACTGGAAAAGTTTAAAATATGTTTTTCAAGATGGCGCCACGGTGGCCATCTTGGATTTCGGACCAAACCGAAAAATAACAACACTTGGTCTGGATCATATCAGGATCATTTCTGGCAAGTTTCAGCTCAATAGCACTTGTGGAACATGAGAAGTTTCAAATGTGTTTTCAAAATGGCGACTGTTGCGGCCATCTTGGATTTCGGACCGACCGGAGAAATAACAACACTTGGTCAGGGTCATCTCAGAATCATGTCTAGCAAGTTTCAGCTTAATCCCACTGATGGATCTTGAGAAAAAGATTGAAATGTGAAAAGTTTACGGACGGCGCACGGCGGACGACGACGGACGAAGTCTTTCAGGTCAGATGACCTAATAAATTGCATGTATTACTAGTAACGATATTGTTTTCTTCAAATGTTTCCTCAGCTTTATTTTAGGGACCACAGAACCAAATCAAAAATAGAATGTGGGTTTTCCCCATTTGGGCAGAAGATTTAATAGGAAGGTGAATACATCGGGGCCTACTGATTGGATATTAAGGTGAGAGAAGTTTCCAAAGTTTTAATATGTGGGTCGGGCAATACATATAGATGTAAAATATATAGAAAAACAGTTATTTTTTGCTAGCCTGTTTTTGTCAGGGGGAGGTAAGTGTGTATTTTGTTGTTAATTTAGATAAATTTTTGGTGCTGATTTCAATACAAGATAGCGGCCCCATATAAAAAGGTTCAAATTGGTAGAATGTTTTATAATTCCATTTAGAGGTTTCCGAGATGATATACTTCAAAATTATTGCTACTGGACCAGTGTTGAAAACTCCATTTAAGCAGTACATTGATAAACGTTAACATTACCGTCTATGGGAAATCATTTGGTTCCGTGGTCCCTTTACAAATGTCTGCTTTCAAACACTCACCTTAGCACTGGTGGAACTGCAGAAGTTTAAAATGTGTTTTTCAAGATGGCGCCACGGTGGCCATCTTGGATTTTGGACCAAACCGAAAAATAACAACACTTGGTCTGGATCATATCAGGATCATTTCAGGCAAGTTTCAGCTGAAAAGCACTTGTGGAACTTGAGAAGAAGTTCAAAATGTGTTTTTCAAGATGGTGGCTATGGCGGCCATCTTGGATTTTGGACTGACCCGAAAAATAACAACACTTGGTCAAGATCATATCAGGATCATTTCAGGCAAGTTTCAGACCAATGGCACTGGTGGAACTTGAGTAGAAGTTTGAAATGTGTTTTTCAAGATGGCGGCTATGCCTGCCATCTTGGATTTCGGACCGACCTGAAAAATAACAACACTTGGTCAGAACCATCTCAGGATCATTTCTGGCAAGTGTCAGCTCAATAGCACCTGTGGAACATGAGAAGAAGTTTAAAATGTGTTTTCAAAATGGCGGCTATGGCGGCCATCCCGGATTTGGACCGACCCGAAAAATAACAACACTTGGTCAAGGCCCGGATTTGGACCGACCCGAAAAATAACAACACTTGGTCAAGGTCATCTCAGAATCATTTCAGGCAAGTTTCAGCTTAATCCCACTGATGGATCTTGAGAAGAAGATTGAAATGTGAAAAGTTTACGGACGGCTCACGGCGGACGACGACGGACGAAGCCTTTCGGGTCAGATGACCTAATAAATTGCATGCATTACTAATAACTATATTGTTTTCTTCAAATGTTTACTCAGCTTTATTTCATGACTGTCTGCTTTCAAACACTCACCTTATCAGGCTGGGCGCCTCCGTCAAGGAGAAGTCTGACTATTTCTGTCCGACCACTGGAAGAGGCTGCTTCTAGCGCATCACCCTGTTTCAAAGTATTACGATTTCATTTGTTATTATGCAGTGTGAGCTTTTATGTGGTTGCGTTATGTAAAATGCAAAGGTGATTGAAAGCAACAATCTACATCATTTAATTAATAGCCCACTGGTTTCTCCAAATTAGCTATATACGATTGCAATAAGTGGTATGAAATGAAATTAATTGAGATTGGTGTTTTGTTGCTAATTCGTGGTAATTGGATAAATGGATACTGGAATTATTGCAAAGTACATTACACGTTTTACGAAGCCGAAAAATAACACTTGGTCGGCATCATATCAGGATCATTACAGGCAAGTTTCAGGTCAATTGCACTAGTGGAACTTGGAAAATTTTAAAATGTGTTTTTCAAGATGGCGGCTATGGCGGCCATCTTGGATTTGAGACCTGACCCGACAAAATAACAACACTTGGTCTGGATCATATCAGGATCATTACATGCAAGTTCCAGCTCAATAGCACTGGTGGAACTGAGAAGAAGTTTCAAAATAGTGTTTTTCAAGATGGTGGCTATGGCGGCCATCTTGGATTTTGGACTAACCCGAAAAATAACAACACTTGGTCAAGATCATATCAGGATCATTTCAGGCAAGTTTCAGACCAATGTCACTGGTGGAACTTGAGTAGAAGTTTGAAATGTGTTTTTCAAGATGGCGGCTATGCCGGCCATCTCGGATTTCGGACCGACCTGAAAAATAACAATACTTGGTCAGGACTATCTCAGGATCATTTTTGGCAAGTGTCAGCTCAATAGCACCTGTGGAACATGAGAAGTTTAAAATGCGTTTTCAAAATGGCGGCTATGGCGGCCATCCCGGATTTGGACCGACCCGAAAAATAACAACACGTGGTCAGGGTCATCTCAGAATCATTCCAGGCAAGTTTCAGCTTAATCCCACTGATGGATCTTGAGAAGAAGATTGAAATGTGAAAAGTTTACGGACGGCTGACGGCGGACGACGACGGACGAAGCACGATGGCTATAGGTCATCCTGACCCTTCGGGTCAGATGACCTAATAAATTGCATGTGTTACTAGTAACTATATTGTTTTCTTCAAATGTTTACTCAGCTTTATTTCACGACTGTCTGCTTTCAAACACTCACCTGATCAGGTTGGGCGCCTTCGTCAAGGAGAAGTCTGACTATTTCTGTATGGCCACGGAATGAGGCTGCTTTTAGCGCATCACTCTGTTTCAAAGTATGACGATTTCATTCGTTATTATGCAATATCAGCTTTTACATGGTTGCGTTATGTAAAACATGCAATGGTGATTTAAATCAACAATCCACATTATTTAATTGATAACCCAATGGTTTCTCCAAATTAGCGTCATAAGATTGCAACAACTGGTATGAAATGAAATTAATTGAGATTGGTGTTTTGTTGTTAATTCATGGAAATTGGATAAATGGATACTGAAATTATTGCAAAGTACACTTCTATGTTTTTACGAAGTCGAAAAATAACAACACTTTGTTGCCTCCCCTTCCTTAACATTCTCACTAATTTCCAGTTCAATGGCACCAGTGGAACTGGAGAAGTTTAAACTGTGTTTTTTTAAGATGGCGATCATGGCGGCCATCTTGCATTTCATACCGATCCAAAAAATGACAACACTTGCATTGGTCCGGCCCATCTCAGGTTCATTTCAGGACAGTTAGTACTGAATCCGACTGTTGGAACAGGAGAAGAAATTTTAAATGTTTTTTTTTATGGCTTGGATTTCGGATGGACACGAAAAAAATTAAACTTTGTCGGGACTATCTCAGGATTATTGCTGTCAAGTTTCAGCTCAATTCCAATGTGGAACTTAAGAAGTTTAAAATGTGTTTTTCAAGATGGCGCCACGGTGGCCATCTTGGATTTCGGACCAAACCGAAAAATAACAACACTTGGTCTAGATCATATCAGGCAAGTTTCAGCTCAAAAGAAGTGGTGGAACTTGAGAAGTTCAAAATGAGTTTTTCAAGATGGTGGCTATGGCGGCCATCTTGGATTTTGGACTGACCCGAAAAATAACAACACTTGGTCAAGATGATATCAGGATCATTTCAGGCAAGTTTAAGCTTAATAGCACGGGTGGAACTGGAGAAGTTTGAAATGTGTTTTTCAAGATGGCGGCCATCATGGATTTCGGACCGACCTGAAAAATAACAACACTTGGTCGACATCATATCAGGATCATTTCAGGCAAGTTTCAGACCAATGGCACTGGTGGAACTTGAGTAGAAGTTTGAAATGTGTTTTTCAAGATGGAGGCTATGCCTGCCATCTTGGAATTCGGACCGGCCTGAAAAATAACAACACTTGGTCAGGACCATCTCAGGATCATTTCTGGCAAGTGTCAGCACAATAGCACTTGTGGAACATGAGAAGAAGTTTAAAATGTGTTTTCAAAATGGCGGCTATGGCGGCCATCCTGGATTTGGACCGACCCGAAAAATAACAACACTTGGTCAGGGTCATCTCAGAATCATTTCAGGCAAGTTTCAGCTTAATCCCACTGATGGATCTTGAGAAGAAGATTGAAATGTGAAAAGTTTACGGACGGCTTACGACGACGGACGAAGCCTTTCGGGTCAGATGACCTAATTAATTGCTTGTATTACTAATAACTATATTGTTTTCTTCAAATGTTTACTCAGCTTTATTTCATGACTGTCTGCTTTCAAACACTCACCTTATCAGGCTGGGCGCCTCCGTCAAGGAGAAGTCTGACTATTTCTGTATGGCCACTGGATGAGGCTGCTTTTAGCGCATCACCCTGTTTCAAAGTATGACGATTTCATTTGTTATTATGCAGTGTGAGCTTTTACGTGGTTGCGTTATGTAAAAATGCAAAGGTGATTGAAATCAACAAA
The DNA here is from genome assembly GCF_902652985.1 of Pecten maximus. Classification (NCBI taxonomy): domain Eukaryota; kingdom Metazoa; phylum Mollusca; class Bivalvia; order Pectinida; family Pectinidae; genus Pecten; species Pecten maximus. The sequence goes on from NW_022979484.1 coordinate 48,318, forward strand.
ATGTTGTTAATTCGTGGTAATTGGATAAATGGATACTGAAATTATTGCAAAGCACATTACACATTTTTACGAAGCCGAAAAATAACAACACTTTGTTGGCTTCCCTTCCTCAACATCCTCAATGATTTCCAGTTCAATGGCACCAGCGGAACTGGAGAAGAAGTTTAAAATGTGTTTTTCAAGATGAGGATCATGGCGGCCATCATGCATTTCATACCGATCCAAAAAATAACAACACTTGGTGCGGCCCATCTCAGGGTCATTTCAGGTTAGTTCGTTCTGAATCCGACTGTTGGAACTTGAGAAGTTTGAAATACGGGTTGTTCAGGAAAACCATGATTGATCAATCATGTAACAAACTTGCCGCCTTGGCTGCCATGTCAATTATTTACGAGGCCGAAAAATAACGACACATTGTTGGCATTAACATCCTCACTAATTTCTAGTGCAATGGCACCATTGGAACTGGAGAAGATGTTTTAAATGTGTGTTTTTTCAAGATGGCAGCTATGGAGGTCATCTTGGATTGCGGATGGACCCGAAAAATAATAACACTTTTTCGGAACTATCTCATATCTTTATCAGGACAATCATGGCGGAACGGACATGAAGACTGGTTGCTTTGAAACACTCACCTTTTCAGGTTGGGCTCCTTTGTCTAGGAGAAGTCGGACTGTTTCTTTATGGCCATTAGTGGAAGCTTCTGCCAGTGCATCACCCTATATCAAAGTACGGCATTTTCATTCGTTGTTATTATATGTTAAGGTATAGCTAAAACTAAGCATTTTAAGCAATACAAATATTTGCACTAACGACAATATATCAGCCCTTGTTATATTGCGTTGTGCGTGATAGAAATCGACGATATCTACAATACCAACTACAATTTCACCAACAATGGAATTTATATTTCAACTTGTTCAATGAATTTGAAATCTGAATATAGAGTTTGCATAAGAAATATGTTAAAGATCGTATATTATTCGTTCTAATGTCACAATTTCTATATTAGTATCTCAAAAACACGTCTACCGTAAAACTTGGCTTTACATCAACGATAATATACTCGATGATTTAATCGGTTAAAATGCATGATAAATGAATATGTTTATGATCTTCTTCAGGTTTTAGGTAATACAGCACGCATCAATTTAACGCCTGCTCAATCATCACTAGAACTGAGTTGTGGTGCATAATTAGTAATTTAAAACACCTTCTAACATGTCTCTGTGAAGGAATATAATTAAATTGACATGCATTTATTTTGAAGATGAGAAGCGGATTTGTTTGTGATCTATGGTTGTAGACACTAACTAAAGCTCGGTTTTATGGATAATTGAGAACTTAAAACATCACAAAATATATTTTGGGGATGGAGTATGCTTCCAATACTCCTCTTTAGATATAATTTTCTCTCTTTTATTTCAAAGAGTAATTATAAGAAGTTATTATATTTTATCAAAACCTAATTGTTTCTTATATCAAGAATCCCAAAGAAAACATGAATTGAACTGTAAATTACAGTTGCATTGTTATATGACGCTTCAGTGATGGCAAAAAGCCCTAACTATTGACAAAAAGTATGCTATAGACAGGAGCGGTATGTTTGGCCACTGATGAAGTTATTTGTTGTATTGAAGGACAGCAATACTTATTTATATTAACTTATCTTTAAGTAGTTTCAGGACTAATATGATATAGATTTTTTACACCAGTCGTAGACTGTCAATATCGGATAGATGTTCACCACAGTCTTGAATATTACGTCTTGCTTTACAAAATTTGCCATCTTCGGCAAAAAGGAAAGGTTTTGAAAGCATGTAAAAGTGAAGATAAATTATTCAAATCGCGTAGTTTAAGGACTGATATCATCATGATTGTATCATCACATTAAAATCATCATGAAAGTCTCTATCGCGGAGTTCGCCGAATACCTCGTCAAACATAGTTGGAATGGCACACACTTTTTTTCATGACAACTCATTTTCTAACAAAACAAAAAGATCGCACACATACACACACAGTTTTCACCGTATATATCTAACATTTGTTAGGATAAGTAGCCTACATAAATTAATTTGAATCATTATTTTATGTCATATTCAACTTTTCATATTTTCTTTCATGAAAAGTAAAAACGGGTGTAAAATTTGATATGTTGGCAAGGTAATACGGGTAAATTTAAAAATGTTGGCCTACCTAGAATGAACCATAATTGGACCTCGGGGGCTAATTGGGGACAGGTCACCTAGTCAGGTTTGGTTTTGGTTTATTTTGTTTAACGTCCTATTAACAGCTAAGGTCATTTAAGGACGGCCTCCCGTGCGTGCGACATGCATGCGTGTGTTTTGGGAGTCTGCGGTATGTTCGTGTTAAGTCTCCTTGAGATAGCCGGAACGTGTGTCGATTTATAGTGCTACCTCACAGAAGCATAGCGTCTGTGTATATCTTATACAACACATACAGCACCAGTGCGTCCGACTGCCGTTCTCACAGCTCATTGCAGCGAGTTACTGTATGCGCATATACATATATATATATATACAACTATACTCTGGTAAGCCTCCCAGAGTTACTGCCAACAGTCAACTGTCAGCCTCCTTATCACCTCATTTGTACAATACATGTATAACTTGTCAATTTCAAACATTAGTTTTGTTCTGCTAACTCATATTTTGATCAGACAATTAAGGCGGAACATACCAGACGACTTGCTTCATTGAAACACTCACCTTATCAGGTTGGGCGCCTTTGTCTAGGAGTAGTCCGACTATTGCAGTGTGGCCATAAGTTGCAGCTTCTGTCAGCACATCAGCCTGTATCAAAGAATGGGATTTGCATTCGTTGTTATTATGTGTGAAGATTTAATGGAAACTAAGCATTTAATGCGATAACAACTTTAGTATTAACGACACAATGTCAGCCCCTGTAAGATTATGTTGTGTGTAGACAAAAGTGATAGAAACCGACACTTTCATCAAAAATGGTAATAAGATGTCAAATTGTTGAATAGATTTCGAAGTTTGGACATAAGTTTACTTTCAAAATGTTTTTAATATGTATTATTCGTTCTTATTTCACAATATTTATACAAGTTTCTCGAAAACACATCTATCATAAAACTTGGCTATAAACCAACGACAAAATACTCGATGATTTAATTGGTTAGATTGAATGAGAAATTGATATGTTTGTGATCTTCAGGTACGAACACAGTACACATCAAGTTACACCTGCTCAATCATTAGATCTGAGTTGTGGTCTATAATTAGTAATTTAAAACACCTGCTTGCATGTCTCTGTGAAGGAATACGATTTAAATGACATGAGTTTAGTAGATGGAAATTAATTTATGGTCTATCACTGTAGACACTCACTAAAGCTTGGCTTTGGTGGATAATTGGGAAATCAAAACTTCGTATAACATGTCTTTGTGATAGGGTGTGCTTCCAATACTTCTCTTAAGATATCATTTTTTGGCTTTCATTTCAAATATCTATAACATCAAGTTATTTAATTTGATCAACACCGAATTATTTCTAATAGCAAGAATCATCAAGCCAAAATGAATTGAACTGTACATTACAGCTGTTTTGTTCTGATATGACGATCCAGTGATGCCAAAAGCCTTAACTGTTGATACAAAATATGCTGCAGACAGGACCGGCATTGATGACGGACAGAGTGACATTTTGGTTATTCCGTTCAAAGACTTGAGCGACATATTTGGTCACTGATGGAGTTATATGGAACAACCAACTAATTGAAAAAACGTCCCCTGTGCACAATTGAGCCAAGGATAAAATGTCTGACAGCCACTGATTTGCAAGTAATTTTTAAAGTAAGAAAATATATATGTAGCCTGATAGGTAACTATCAATACAAAATGTTTATATAAATTCCGTTATTCCGATTTTTTTTTGCCCAGAAGTTCAGGTTATACAAATTAGCAGGTAAACATTTAAGATTTTTGAGAATTTTTACTGCGAAATTCAGCCATTTTCAAAATAGCAACCCTGGAGAAAATTTGAGCTGAAGGACCCAACACATTTTTTGATTATGTGTTATGCGAAACCCTACAATTTAATAAACCATAATTGTCATGTTGTTTTAGGAATTTGAATGAAATAATATAAAACGTTAACACTAATGTCTATGGAAAAACAATTTGTTTGTTGCTCCCTATAGCAAGCTACCGCATATGCCTTTTTGTACCTTCCAGCGTCACTAGAAACCAGATGATGGGACCGACCAGCGCATTTTCGGATAGGATTCACATATTGAGAGGCATTTTGGCAGAATTTAGAGATGAATTTAGATTCAGGGGGATTGATAATTGAAATATGACCCATGTAGAGTTTTAAGGGGGACCATAGACCAGGAAGATACGGACATACATTTTGGAAAGCAATTGGTTGGTTGGTCCCTTATATGTTCTATTGAAGGACAGTACCCATACAAATGATAACGAATAGTTTATGATTCGTTGGATACTTTATTATATTTGCCACATTCACACCTGGAAAGGTGATACAAAAATATTGGCAATAAAGTTGTTTATTGGCTGGTTGTTGAATGGGTTCTTGTTTCAATCACTACATAATATACAAAAGCAAATGCCGGTTGCAAAATCATTACACATATATTCTGATAGATAAGAGGTAATTCAAAATATCGGATTACATTCTCTGAGTTGGCATATTATGATTCCAGTGTTCGTTCTTAGCTGGGTGAAACCGGTCCCATTTATATTCTCTTCGGGTCAGATGACCTAAACATCCGAGCTTTATCATAGTTGGGTTACCGTCAAAACTATTTACGTATGAGTTACAATAATAATACAGCAAACACAAATGTAAGTTCGTAAGTCAATCGGAAAGTCGGAAGTCAAAAACCAACATAATTGAGATATAAATTGCATGTATTACTAGTAACGTATATTGTTTTCTTCAAATGTTTACTCAGCTTTATTTCACGACTGTCTGCATTCAAACACTCACCTTATCAGGCTGGGCGCCTCCGTCAAGGAGAAGTCTGACTATTTCTGTATGGCCACGGGATGAGGCTGCTTTTAGCGCATCACCCTGTTTCAAAGTATGACGATTTCATTTGTTATTTTGCAGTGTGAGCTTTTACATGGTTGCGTTATGTAAAAATGCAAAGGTGATTGAAATCAACAATCTACATCATTTAATTAATAGCCCACTGGTTTCTCCGGCCCATCTCAGGGTCATTTGAGGAAAGTTAGTTCTGAATCCGACTGTTGGAACTTGAAAAGAAGTTTGAAATACGTGTTGTTCAGGAAAACCATGATTGATCAATCATGTAACAAAATGGCCGCCTTGGCTGCCATGTCAATTTTTTACGAGGCCGAAAAATAACGACACATTGTTGGCATCAACATCCTCACTAATTTCTAGTTCAATGGCACCATTGGAACTGGAGATGTTTTCAATGTGTGTTTTTTTCAAGATGGCAGCTATAGAAGCCATCTTTGATATCGGATGGACCCGAACAATAATAACACTTTGTCGGAACTATCTCAGGATTTTTTTTTTAAAGTTTAAGCTCAATCCCAATTGTGAAACTTGAGAAGTTTGAAATGTGAAATGTCTACGGACGGCGCACAGCGGACGACGATGGACGAAGCAGGCTGGCTATAGGTCATCCTGTTCTCATATCTCATATCTTTTTCAGGACAATCATGGCGGAATGTACGTGAAGACTGGTTGCTTTGAAACACTCACCTTGTCAGGTTGGGCTCCTTTCTCTAGGAGAAGTCGGACAGTTTCTTTACGGCCATTAGTGGCAGCTGCTGTCAGTGCATCACCCTGTATCAAAGTACGGCATTTTCATTCGTTGTTATTTTATGTTAAGGTATAGTTAAAACTAAGCATTTTAAGCAATACAAATATTTGCATTAACGACAATAGATCAGCCCTTGTAATATTGCGTTGTGTGTAGACAAACGTGACAGAAATCGACGATATCTACAATACCAACTACAATGTCAACTCAACAATGGAATCTATATTTCAAATTGTTCAATGATTTTGAAATCTGAATATAGAGTTTGCATACGAAATATGTTAAAGATCGTATATTATTCGTTCTAATGTCACAATATCTATATAAGTATCTCAAAAACACGTCTACCGTAAAACTTGGCTATAAATCAACGACACTCAATGATTTAATCGGTTGAAATGCATGATAAATGAATATGTTTATGATCTTCAGGTTTTAGGTAACACAGCACGCATCAATTTAACGCCTGATCAATCATCACTAGAACTGAGTTGTGGTGCATAATTAGTAATTTAAAACACCTTCTTACATGTCTCTGTGAAGGAATATAATTAAATTGACATGAATTTATTTTGAAGATGAGAAGCGGATTTGTTTGTGATCTATGGTTGTAGACACTAACTAAAGCTCGGTTTTTATGGATAATTGAGAACTTCAAACATCACAAAATATATTTTGGGGATGGAGTATGCTTCCAATACTCCTCTTTAGATATACTTTCTCTCTTTTATTTCAAAGATTAATTATAACAAGTTATTATATTTTATCAAAACCTAATTGTTTCTTATAGCAAGAATCCCAAAGAAAACATGAATTGAACTGTAATTTACAGCTGCATTGTTATATGACGCTTCAGTGATGGCAAAAAGCCCTAACTATTGACAAAAAGTATGCTATAGACAGGAGCAGCATGTTTCGCCACTGTTGAAGTTATTTGTTGTATTGAAGGACATTACCCATACAATGATTACGTATTGTATATGACCAGTTGGATACTTGACTATATTTGCCGCTTACACACCTCTGTATAGGTTGATCAAAATATTGGTAATCAAGTTATTTATTGGCTGGTTGTTGTATGGGTTCTTGTTTCAATCACAACACATTACAAATAAACAAATGTCGGTTGAAAAATCATTACACATATTTTGATATATAGATAGGAGGTAATTCAAAATATCGGATCACATTATCTTAGATGGCATATTATGATTCCAGTGTTCGTTCTTAGCTGGGTGAAACCGGTCTCATTTATATACCGTCAAAACTATCTACGTATGAGTTACAATAATAATAAAGCAAACACAAATGTAAGTTCGTAAGTCAATCGGAAATTCGGAAGTCAAAAATAAACATAATTGAGATACAAGAGGCCCAGGGGCCTTAACGTCATCTGACTCTAAATTAAAAACCTTATATGATTGTAGTATGTATTCTCTGTAGCAAGTATATAGTGGCACCATTTGCCATGGTGGTCATCTTGGATTTCTGACCGACCGATAAATAACAACACTTGGTAAGGACCATCTCAGGATCATTTCTGGTAAGTTACAGCTGAATCTCACTGAGGAATTTGAGAAGAAGTTTAAAATAGGCATTGTTCAGGAAAACCATGATTGTACAATCATGTTACAAATGACCACCATTGCTGCCATTTCAAAGTTTTTACGAGGCCGAAAAAAATAACAACACTATGTTGGCTTGCCTTCCTTGACATCCTCACCCATTTCCAGCTGAATGGTACCAATGGAACTGGAGAAGAAGTTTAAAATTTGTTTTTCAAGATGGCGCCACGGTGGCCATCTTGGATTTCGGACCAAACCGAAAAATAACAACACTTGGTCTGGGCCATCTCAGAATCATTTCTGGCAAGTTTCAGCTCAATAGCACCGGTGGAACTTGAGAAGAAGTTTAAAATGTGATTTTCAAGATGGCGGCTATGGCGGCCATCTTGGATTTCGGACCGACCCGAAAAATAACAACACTTGGTCAGGGCCATCTCAGGATCATTTCTGGCAAGTATCAGCTTAATCCCACTGGTGGAACTTGAGAAGAAGTTTAAAATGTGTTTTTCAAGATGGCGGCCATCTTGGATTTCGGACCGACCCGAAAACTAACAACACTTGGTCAGGGCCATCTCAGAATCATTTCTGGCAAGTATCAGCTTAATCCCACTGGTGGATCTTCAGAAGAAGATTGAAATGTGAAAAGTTTACGGACGGCGAACGAAGCACGATGGCTATGAGTCATCCTGAGCCTTCGGGTCAGATGACCTAATAAATTGCATGTATTACTAGTAACTATATTGTTTTCTTCAAATGTTTACTCAGATTTATTTCACGACTGTCTGCTTTCAAACACTCACCTTATCAGGCTGGGCGCCTCCGTCAAGAAGAAGTCTGACTATTTCTGTACGCCCACGGGATGAGGCTGCTTTTAGCGCATTACCCTGTTTCGAAGTATGGCGATTTCATTTGTTATTATGCAGTGTGAGCTTTTACGTGGTTGCGTATGTAAACATGCAAAGGTGATTGAAATCAACAATCTACATCATTTAATTAACAGCCCACTGGTTTCTCCAAATTAGCTATATACGATTGCAATAACTGGTATGATATGAAATTAATTGAGATTGGTGTTTTGTTGTTAATTCGTGGTAATTGGATAAATGGATACTGAAATTATTGCAAAGTATATTACACGTTTTTACAAAGCCGAAAAATAACAACACTTTGTTGGCTTCCCTTCCTTAACATCCTCAATGATTTCCAGTTCAATGGCACCAGCGGAACTGGAGAAGAAGTTTAAAATGTGTTTTTCAAGATGGCGATCATGGCGGCCATCATGCATGTCATACCGATCCAAAAAATAACAACACTTGGTCCGGCCCATCTCAGGGTCATTTCAGGAAAGTTAGTTCTGAATCCGACTGTTGGAACTTGAGAAGAAGTTTGAAATACGTGTTGTTCAGGAAAACCATGATTGATCAATCATGTAACAAACTTTCCGCCTTGGCTGCCATGTCAATTATTTTTTCAAGATGGACCCGAAAAATAATAACACTGTCGGAACTACTCAGGATTTTTTTTTTTTTTTTTGACAAGTTTAAGCTCAGTCCCAGTTGTGAAACTTGAGAAGTTTGAAATGTGAAATGTCTACGGACGGCGGACAGCGGACGACGATGGACGAAGCACGCTGGCTATAGGTCATCCTGATCCTCATATCTCATATCTTTTGCTGGACAATCATGGCGGAATGTACGTGAAGACTGGTTGCTTTGAAACACTCACCTTGTCAGGTTGGGCTCCTTTCTCTAGGAGAAGTCGGACTGTTTCTTTATGGCCAAAAATGGTAGCTTCTGCCAGTGCATCACACTATCAAAGTACGGCATTTTCATTCGTTGTTATTATATGTTAAGGTGTAGTTAAAACTAAGCATTTTAAGTGATAAAAATAGTTGTATTAACGACAATACATCAGCCCTTGTAATATTGCTTTGTATGTGGACAAACGTGATAGAAATCGACGATATCTACAATACCAACTACACTGTTATCAACAATGGAATTTAGAGTTCAACTTGTTCAATGATTTTGAAATTTGGATATAGAGTTTGCATAAGAAATATGTTAAAGATCGTATATTATTCGTTCTAATTTCACAATATCTATATAAGTATCTCAAAAACACGTCTACTGTAAAACTTGGCTATAAATCAACGATAATATACTCGATGATTTAATCGGTAGAAATGCATGAGAAATGAATATGTTCGTGATCTTCAGGTATTAGGCGATACAGTACACATCAAGTGACGCCTGCTCAATCATCACTAGAACTGAGTTGTGGTGCATAATTAGTAATTTAAAACACCTTCATATATGTCTCTGTGAAGGAATATAATTAAATTGACAAGAATTTATTTTGTAGATGAGAAGCGGATTTGCTTGTGATCTATGGTTGTAGACACTAACTAAAGCTCGGTTTTTATGGATAATTGAGAACTTAAAACATCACAAAATATGTTTTGGGGATGGAGTATGCTTCCAATACTTCTCCTGAGATATAATTTTCTCTCTTTTATTTCAAAGATTAATTATATCAAGTTATTATATTTTATCAAACCCTATTTATTTATTTAGTTATTTGTTGTATTGAAGGACAGTACCCATATAAATGATCAGGTACATATATGTATTGTATCTGATCCGTTGGATACTTGATTATATTTGCCGCTTACTCACCTCTGAATAGGTAAAAAAATAATTGTAATCAAGTGGTTTATTGGCTGGTTGTTCTGTGGGTTCGTGTGTCAATCACTACACAATACACATAAACAAATGCCGGTTGAAAAATCGTTACACATATATTTTGATAGATAAGAGGTAATTCAAACTATCGGATTACATTCTCTGAGATGTCATATTATGATTCCAGTGTTCGTTCTTAGCTGGGAGAAACCGGTATCATTTATATACTCTTCGGGTCAGATGACCTAAACATCCGAGTTATATCACATTGGGTTACCGTCTAAACTATTTACGTATGAGTTAACAATAATAACAAGAGGCTCATGGGCCTTAACGGTCACCTGATTTTTGAAATATTTCAGTAAATTTGAATGAAAGAATGAATTTCAAAACAAATAAAACAAATGATAGTCAAAAATGTGATTTCCCTATAACTATAGTAAAGTTTATCCACTCCCATGGGGCAAACGCAAGACCCCAGGGCTAGGAAATTCACAGTTATGGTAAAGCACCTCAAGACCCTTTGAGCTGTGAAGAGTATTTAATTCTACCTTATTTGGGCTGTTAGAAGAAGATTTTTTAAATTTCTGATAATTTGACCCTTTTTGGCCCCGCCCATCAGCCCCTGGGGGTCAGTCAGGGCCAACATGTACATACCATCAAACTGTCATCCCAAGCTGATAATGTTAACGAAGTTAGAATGAATTCCAATAAAAATTCAACAAATAATAGTCAAAAATGTGATTTCCCTATATAAACTATAGTAAAGTTTACCCCCTGCCCAGGGGCAAACATGAGACCCTAGGGTCATGAAATTCACAATTTTGGTAAAGCACCTTAAGATCCTTCTATCTATGTAGAGTATTTGATTCTACCGTGTCTGAGAGTAGAGAAGAAGATTTTTGAAATTTTAGTCAATTTGACCCTTTTTGGCCCAGCCCATCAGCCCCTGGGGGTCAACTAGGGCCAACATGTACATACCATCAAAGTGTCATCCCATGCTGATAATTTGATACAAGTTAGAATGAATTCCATTACAAATCCAACAAATAATAGTCAAAAATGTGATTTCCCTATATAAACTATAGTAAAGTTTACCCCCTCCCCAGGGGCAAACGTGAGAACCCAGGGTCATGAAATTCACAATTTTGGTAAAGCACCTTAAGATCCTTCCATCTATGAAGAGTATTCGATTCTACCATATCTAAGAGTAGAGAAAAAGATTTTTGAAATTTTTGTAAATTTTACCCTTTTTGGCCCCGCCTACCAGCCCCTGGGGGTCAACTAGGTCCAACATGTACATACCATCAAAGTGTCATCCCATGCTGATAATTTGATACAAGTTAGAAGGAATTCCAATACAAATCCAACAAATAATAGTCAAAAATGTGATTTCCCTATATAAACTATAGTAAAGTTTACTCCCTCCCCAGGGCCAAACGTGAGACCCCAGGGTCATGAAATTCACAATTTTGGTAAAGCACCTTAAGACCCTTCTATCTATGAAGCGTGTTTGATTCCTCCTTATCTGAGAGTAGAGAAGATTTTTGAAGTTTAAGTCAATTTGACCCTTTTTGGCCCCGCCCCTCAGGCCCCTGGGGGGTGGGGACCATATAATTCACAATTTTGGTTCACCCTCAGCCATGGAAGCTTCCTGTAAAATTTCATTGAATTTAGTCTCAGGTGACCTAATAAAGCAACCACAAAAGGAAGTTCGTAAGTCAATCGGAAATTCGGAAGTCAATCATCAACATAAATGATATCTAAATTTCATATATAACTAGTAACATATATTGTTTTCTTCAAATGTTTACTCAGCTTTATTTTACGACTGTCTGTATCCAAACACTCACCTTATCAGGATCGGCGCCTCCGTCAAGGAGAACTCTGACTATTGCTGAAAGTCCACGGGATGTGGCTACTTTTAGCGCATCACTCTGTTTCAAAGTATGACGATTTCATTCGGTATTATGCAATATCAGCTTTTACATGGTTGCGTTATGTAAAACATGCAATGGTGATGAAAATCAACAATCTAAATTATTTAATTGATAACCCACTGGTTTCTCCAAATTAGCTTTATAAGATTGCAACAACTGGTATGAAATGAAATTAATTGAGATTGGTGTTTTGTTGTTAATTTATGGAAATTGGATAAATAAAAAGTTTAAACTGTGTTTTTTAAGATGGCGATCATGGCGGCCACATTGCATTCAGTACTAACTGTCCAATAAATAACAACACTTGCATTGGTCCGGCCCATCTCAGGGTCATTTCAGGACAGTTAGTACTGAATCCGACTATTGGAACAGGAGAATAAAACTTTGTCGGGACTATCTCAGGATTATTGCTGGCAAGTTTCAGCTCAATTCCAATGTGGAACTTGAGAAGTTTGAAATGTGAAAAGTCTACGGACGGCGCAGAGCGGACGACGTCGGCCGAAGCACGATGGCTATTAGTCATCCTGATCTGAAACATGTTCTAAGTATCGTATATAGTTAGTTCCCATGAAACACTATATCAAATTATTGTGTGTTCTGAAGATTTCTAATTTTAGGAATTACCATATATATATACTCTGCTTACATTTTCCAACCACCAATTCGTTCTCTTTCATATATTACGTTTTTATTTAAATCTCATAACGATATACGAAAATGTAGAGTCATCTTGAAATAAGGATTGTGCAATAAACACACAAGATATGAGTGTCTATGAAAAAATAAGTCCAGCAGAGCCAAAATAAATTAAGACTGCACAATACAGCTGATTTGTCCTTGTAGGACATGTCAGTGATACGAAGGGCCAAACTAATTAACCCTGAGGGAACGACTAATCAAACGATAATATGCCGAATGTACATTAGTCCCATAATACAATAAAAATATCATCGTTATACATATAGACATATGGACATTGACATATGGTTTAATAAATATGGCTGAGAGCTTATAATTCGTCCTTATAATCACAAACGTAATGTCAGTGTTTCGAGAACAGTTAACGCCAAAGTCAATAGTCTCGACAATTTAATTGGTTAACAATGAATGAGGAAATAGTATGTTTATGACCTGTGTTATTAGCCAATATACAAACGAATACCTGCTGGTTGATCACTAGAGCAAGGCTGTGATGGTAAATTGGTAATATTTAAAACGACTTATTACATGTCTGTGTGATGGAATATGAATCAAATGTTCGATGTTGTAAAACCATCGATGACATTGATTTCGTATTTATGCTTTATTTTTTCTAGTTATTTGTCCCATACTTGTTATTTCTATGGGATATCAAGAATTGTGTATAGATTATGCTGTCGATGAAATTTTCTCGACTTTATTTGAAAGGATTGACAAAACTCAGATATTTGCGACTTTCACATTTACCATTAGATACGGTATAGCCAAATATCAATTAAACTGAATAATACCGGTACTTCGTTCTTTTAGGACTAAGAGCCTAAATTGTTGACACCTATGTGGCAACGGTAATAGGCCGACATTGCAACAGCGCCAAATTACAATCGAAATAGTGTCATCACTATACCTGTCTAAATACTCATTTTCAAACATTAACTTTGTTCTGCTATCATATCTTTTTCCAGGCATTTAATTGAGAACATAACTGACGACTTGTTTCATTGAAACACCCACCTTGTCAGGTTGGGCGCCTTTGTCTAGGAGTAGTCTGACTATTTCAGTATAGCCCTTAGATGCAGCTTCTGTCAGTGTATTACCCTATATCAAAGTACGGCTTTTTCATTCGTTGTTATTACATGTTAAGATGCTGTTCAAACTAAACTTTTTAAGTGATAAAAATATTTGCATTAACGACAATATATCAGCACTTGTAATATTGCGTTGTTTGTAAACAAAAGTGAAAGAAATCGACGATATCTGCAAAACCAACTACAATGTTATCAACAATAGAATTTTGATTTCAACTTATTCACAGAGTTTGAAATTTAGATATCAAGTTTGTATCAGAAATATTTTAAAGATCGTATATTATTCGTTGTAATTTCACAATATCTATTTTAGTATCTCAAAAAACACGTCTACCGCAAAACTTGGGTAAAATCAACGACAATATACTCGATGATGTAATCGGTTAAAATGCATGAGAAATGACTGTTTGTGATATGCAGGTATTAGGCAAACAGCACACATCAAGTAATGCCTGCTCAACCATCACTAGAGCTAAGTTGTGGTGCATAATTAGTAATTTAAAACCCCTTCTTACATATCTCTGTGAAGGAATACGATTAATTTGACACGAATTTATTTTGTAGATGAGAAACGTATGCTTCCAATACTCCTCTTTAGATATCATTTTCTCGCTTCTGTTTCAACGATTAATTATATCTAGTTATTATATTTTATCAAAACCGAATTGTTTCAAATAGCAAGAATCCCAAAGAAAACATGAATTGAACTGTAAATTACAGTTGCTTTGTTCTTATATGACGCTAAAATGATGCAAAAAAGCCCTAACTATAGACAAAAAGTATGCTGCAGACAGGAGCGGCATGTTTGGCCACTGATGAAGTTATTTGTTGTATTGAAGAACAGTACCCATATCAATGAAGATTATTATATATGATCCGTTGGATACATGATTGTATTCGCCGCTTCCACACCTCTGGATAGGTTGATAAAAATATCGGCAAATCGGTTGTTTATTTGCTGGTTGTTGTATTGGTTATCGTTTCAAACACAAAACAATACACATAAACAAGAGGCCCATAGGGCCTGTATCGCTCACCTGGTTGGATTTGACCAAATGTCAAAATAATGTTCATGTTCAATTCCTTTTGTTTGTTAACCTCAAACAATGCTATTTATGGTTATAGCGTGGGGATCCCAACTGCTTTAAAGAAATAATGAAGTCCAGACACTCTGAGTTTACAACATGCATTTATAACTTTATGACTAGTAGTGATTTAAAGGAATTACCTCTATTTCCCATATGGGGCCCCGCCCCTTTTGCCCCTCGGGGGTCAGAGTCACTATTTATGCAAAATCTGTTCCCCTTCCCCCAAGAATGTTTCTTACCAAATTGGGTTCAAATCCTTTCATAACTTTATAACTAGTAGCGATTTTAAGGAATTACCTCTATTTCCCCATTAGGCCCCGACCCTTTGGCCCCTTTGGGGTCAGTCACCATTTAGGCAAAATCTGTTCCCCTTCCCCAAAGAATGTTTCTTACTAAATTGGGTTCAAATCCATTCATAAATTTATGACTAGTAGTGATTTAAAGGAATAACCTCTATTGCCCATATGGGGCCCTGCCCCTTTGGCCCCTCGGGGGTCAGAGTCACCATTTATGCAAAATCTGTTCCCCTTCCCCAAAGGATGTTTCTGACCATATTGGGTTCAAATCCATTCATAACTTTATGACTAGTAGCGATTTGAAGGAATTACCTCTATTTCCCCATTAGGCCCCGCCCCTTTGGCCCCTTGGGGGTCAGAGTCACCATTTATGCAAAATCTGTTCCCCTTCCCCAAAGGATGTTTCTGACCATATTGGGTTCAAATCCATTCATAACTTTATGACTAGTAGCGATTTAAAGGAATTGCCTTAATTTCCCCATTGGGCCCCGCCCCTCAGGCCCCTTGGGGGTCAGAGTCACCATTTATGCAAAATCTGATCCCCTTCCCTGAAGGATGTTTCTGACCAAATTGGGTTCAAATCCATTCATAACTTTATGACTAGTAGCGATTTGAAGGAATTACCTCTATTTCCCCATTAGGACCCGCCCCTTTGGACCCTTGGGGGTCAGAGTAACCATTTATGCAAAATCTGTTCCCCTTCCCCAAAGGATGTTTCTGACCAAATTGGGTTCAAATCCATTCATAACTTTATGACTAGTAGCGATTTGAAGGAATTACCTCTATTTCCCCATTAGGCCCCGCCCCTTTGGCCCCTTGGGGGTCAGAGTCACCATTTATGCAAAATCTGTTCCCCTTCCCCAAAGGATGTTTCGGACCAAATTGGGTTCAAATCCATTCATAACTTTATGACTAGTAGCGATTTAAAGGAATTGCCTCAATTTCCCCTATTGGACCCCGCCCCTCAGGCCCCTTGGGGGTCAGAGTCACCATTTATGCAAAATCTGATCCCCTTCTGCCAAGGATGTTTCTGACCAAATTTGGCCAAAATCCAATAAGAACTTTTTGACTAGTAGCGATTTGAAGCAAATGTTGACGGACGGACGACGGACGACGGACGCCGCACCATGGCATAAGCTCACCGGACCTTCGGTCCAGGTGAGCTAACAAATGCTGGTTGAAAAATCATCACACATATTTTCTGATAGATAAGAGGTAATTCAAAATATCGGATTACATTATCTGAGATGGCATATTTTGATTCCTGTGTTCGTTTTTAGCTGGATCAAACCGGTCTCATTTATATACGCATGTGGGTTAATGTTGCGTCCCGTTTTGTTGCTCATTAGTGTATTCATGTAAAATATACATTGTTGTACATTGTTGCAACTTGTACATTCCAATGACGTCACATTGTTTACAGATCCCGCGTTGTGTCTGCACTGCCTGACACGAAGGCTTCATTCTGTGTTTTTTTAATGTTTTGTTAGTTTTCTGATAATTCAATTGATCAGGTATGATTAAACAACCCCAATCAACACGAGGTGTGATTGTAATTTTAAGTTTAAACCGCATGTTGCGAAAAATACTTCAACTTTCACTTTGTCAGTGCATTCGTGATCGCAGCTTCGATCGGCTGTCATGGCAACGACGAGGACGATGGTTTCATCACAGTGACGAATTTACAAACTTGCATGTGTACAGCCGAAAACTTCTAACTATACCTTATGTCTTTGGGAATCATCTGTAAATAATTAATTGAATTAATTACGATCCATTGCATTCGTTTATTAACGTTTGTTCGTTTCTATATGCCGATTTCGATACTTAAAACACTGAAGAGTTCCAATATTGGAGAATGAACATTAACACTTGCTCTATGAATCGTCCTAGAGCACCCGACTACCCTAAATCAATACTTATGAAACAGGTACGAGCGTGAAGGTAATTGTATGAGAGCAACGAAAAGTGCTGTACATTCTTACGAAAATGACAAACATCGTCAAAATTACTTAAAAAGTAGTCAATTAATCGGCATTTCTTCAATTAACACCAGTTTATAACGCCGTTATGTAACCATACTTGAATAAATAGAAGAATGTACAGCACTTTTTATCGGTTTCTTAGCACGATGAATAAGTGTATCATATTTGTTTGTACGACAAAATACGTTGGTCGGGTGCTCTGGCCATATTTACCGACCAAGTGTTAATGTAGTCCTTCGTGCCGGTCACGTGACCACGCGAGAACACGAGGAACGACGAAAACATCCCGATAAAGACGTTGGACACCTAACATTAAAATCCGATCAAAAAAACAAACAGAACTAACCGGGAAATCATTAAATATTGCATTTCTATTAAAACATGATGTTTCTTGTTCTTTTTAATTATAAATGCAACATTAACCCACATGCGTACTCTTCGGTTCAGATGACCTAAACATCTTGAGTTATATCACATTGGGTTACCGTCTAAACTATTGACGTATGAGTTAACAATAATAATAAAGCAACCACAAAAGAAAGTTCGTAAGTCAATCGGAAATTCGGAAGTATAATAAACATCAATGATATCTAAATTGCAAGTATTACTTGTAACATATATTGTTTTCTTCAAATGTTTACTCAGCTTTATTTCACGACTGTCTGCATTCAAACACTCACCTTATCAGGTTCGGCGCCTCCGTCAAGGAGAAGTCTGACTATTTCTGTACGGCCACGCGATGTGCCTGCTTTTAGCGCATCAACCTGTTTCAAAGTATGACGATTTCATTCGTTGTTATGCAATATCAGCTTTTACATGGTTGCGTTATGTAAAACATGCAAAGGTGATTGAAATCAACAATCTACATCATTTAATTAATAACCCACTGGTTTCTCCAAATTAGCTATATACGATTGCAATAACTGCTATGAAATGAAATGAATTCAATTTGGTGGTCTGTTGTTAATTCGAGGTAATTGGATAAACGGAAACTGCTTCTACATTTTTACGAAGCCTAAAATAACAACACTTTGTTGCCTCTCCTTCCTTTACATCCCCACTATTTTAAAGTTCAATGGCACCAGTGGAACTGGAGAAGTTTAAACTGTGCTTTTTAAGATGGCGATCATCTTGCATTTCATACCGATCCAAAAAATAACAACACTTGCATTGGTCCGGCCCATCTCGGGTCATTTCAGGACAGTTAGTACTGAATCCGACTGTTGGAACTGGAGAAGAAATGTTAAATGTGTTTTTTATGGCTTGGATTTCGGATGGACTCGAAAAAAAATAAAACTTTGTCGGAACTATCTCAGGATTATTGCTGGCAAGTTTCAGCTCAATTCCAATGGTGGAACTTGAGAAGTTTAAATGTGAAAAGTCTACGGACGGCGCAGAGCGGACGACGTCGGCCGAAGCACGATGGCTATTAGTCATCCTGATCTGAAACATGTTCTAAATATCGTATATAGTTAGTTCCCATGAAACACTATATCAAATTATTGTGTGTTCTGAAGATTTCTAATTTTTAGCTCACCTGCCCGAAGGGCAAGTGAGCTTATGCCGTGGCGCGGCGTCCGTCGTCCGTCCGTCGTCCGTCCGGAACTTCTTCTCAATAACCAAAAGGCCCAGAGACCTAATATTGGGCCTGTAGCATGCTGGGGTGAAGGGCTACCAAGTTTGTTCAAATGAATAACGTTGACCTTCATTCAAGGTCACAGGGGTCAAAAAGGCCAAAATTTTTAAACAACTTCTCAATAACCAAGAGTCCCAGGGAGTTGATATTGGGTCTGTAGCATGCTGGGGTGAAGGGCTACCAAGTTTGTTCAAATGAATGACCTTGACTTTCATTCAAGGTCACAGGGGTCAAATATGCTCAAAAAAAAATAAACGACTTCTTCTCAATAGCCAAAAGACCCAGGGACTTGATATTGGGTCTGTAGCATGCTGGGGTGAAGGGCTACCAAGTTTGTTCAAATGAATGACCTTGACCTTCATTCAAGGTCACAGGAGTCAAAAAGGCTAAAATCTTTAAACGACTTCTTCTCAATAACCAAGAGTCCCAGAGACCTAATATTTGGCCTGTAGCATACTGGGGTGAAGGGCTCCCAAGTTTGTTCAAATGAATGACCTTGACCTTCATTCAAGGTCACAGGAGTCAAAAAGGCTTAGATCTTTAAACGACTTCCTCTCAATAACCAAGAGTCCCAGGGAGTTGATATTGGGTCTGTAGCATGCTGGAGTAAAGGGCTACCAAGTTTGTTCAAATGAATGACCTTGACCTTCATTAAAGGTCACAGGAGTCAAAAAGGGCTTAAATCTTTAAACGACTTCTTCTCAATAACCAACAGTTCCAGAGACCTAATATTTGGCCTGCAGTATGCTGGGGTGAAGGGCTACCAAGTTTGTTCAAATGAATGACCTTGACCTTCATTCAAGGTCACATGAGTCAAAAAGGCTAAAATCTTTAAACGACTTCTTCTCAATAACCAAGAGTCCCAGAGACCTAATATTTGGCCTGTAGCATACTGGGGTGAAGGGCTCCCAAGTTTGTTCAAATGAATGACCTTGACCTTCATTCAAGGTCACAGGAGTCAAAAAGGCTTAGATCTTTAAACGACTTCCTCTCAATAACCAAGAGTCCCAGGGAGTTGATATTGGGTCTGTAGCATGCTGGAGTAAAGGGCTACCAAGTTTGTTCAAATGAATGACCTTGACCTTCATTAAAGGTCACAGGAGTCAAAAAGGGCTTAAATCTTTAAACGACTTCTTCTCAATAACCAACAGTTCCAGAGACCTAATATTTGGCCTGCAGCATGCTAGGTTGAAGGCCTCCCAAGTTTGTTCAAATGAATGACCTTGACCTTCATTCAAGGTCACTGGAGTCAAAAAGGCTAAAATCTTTAAACAACTTCTTCTCAATAACCAAGAGTCCCAGGGAGTTGATATTGGGTCTGTAGCATGCTGCGGTAAAGGGCTACCAAATTTATTCAAATGAATGACCTTGACCTTCATTCAAGGTTACAGGAGTCAAAAAGGCTAAAATCTTTAAACAACTTCTTCTCAATAACCAAGAGTCCCAGGGAGTTGATATTGGGTCTGTAGCATGCTGGGGTAAAGGGCTACCAAGTTTGTTCAAATAAATGACATTGACCTTTATTCAAGGTCACAGGAGTCAAAAAGGCTAAAATCTTTTAACGACTTCTTCTCAATAACCAACAGTCCCAGGGAGTTGATATTGGGTCTGTAGCATGCTGGGGTGTAGGACTACCAAGTTTGTTCAAATGAATGACTTTGACCTTCATTCAAAGTCACAGGGGCCAAAAAGGCTAAAATCTTTAAATGACTTCTTCTCAATAACCAAGAGTCCCAGGGAGTTGATATTGGGTCTGTAGCATGCTGCGGTAAAGGGCTACCAAATTTGTTCAAATGAATGACCTTGACCTTCATTCAAGGTCACAGGAGTCAAAAAGGCTAAAATCTTTAAACAACTTCTTCTCAATAACCAACAGTCCCAGAGACCTAATATTTGGCCTGCAGCATGCTGGGGTGAAGGGTTACCAAGTTTGTTCAAATAAATGACCCTGACTCGCATTCAAGGTCACGTCGATCAAGTATGCTTAAATCTTTAAATGACTTTTAGTGAAAAGCCAAAGTGCAGACAGACATTATATTGGTCCTGTAGCATGCTTTCAAATAACTGAAGGATCCATGTATGAAAAGATCACTGCATTGCAGGTGAGCGATTTGGGCCCATTGGGCCCTTGTAGGAATTACCATATATATATTCTCTGCTTACATTTTCCAACCACTAATTCGTTCTCTTTCATATATTACGTTTTTATTAAAATCTCATAACGATATACGAAAATGTAGAGTCATCTTGAAATAAGGATTGTGCCATAAACACACAAGATACGAGTGTCTATGAAAAAAAACAAGTCCAGCAGAGCCAAAATAAATTAAGACTGCACAATACAGCTGATTGTCCTTCTAGGACATGTCAGTGATACGAAGGGCCAAACTAATTAACCCTGAGGGAACGACTAATGAAACGATAATATGCCGAATGTACATTTATTAATCCCATAATACAATAAAAATATAATCGTTATACCTGTAGATATATGGACATTGACATATGGTTTAATAAATATGGTTGAGAGCTTATAATTCGTCCTTATATTCACAAACTTTTGGTCAGTGTTTCGAAAACAGTTTACGCCAAAGATAATAGTCTCAACAATTTAATTGGTTAACAATGAATGAGGAAATAGTATGTTTATGACCTGTGTTATTAGCCAATATACAAACGAATACCTGCTGGTTGATCACTAGAGCAAGGTTGTGATGGTAAATTGGTAATATTTAATACGACTTATGACAGGTCTGTGTGATGGGATATGAATCAAATGCTCGATGTTGTCAAACCATCGATGACATTGATTTCGTATTTATGGTTTATTTTTTCTAGTTATTTGTCCCATGCTTGTTATTTCTTTGGAATATAAAGATTTCTAATTATGAGCTAGAATTTT
The DNA here is from genome assembly GCF_902652985.1 of Pecten maximus. Taxonomy (NCBI): domain Eukaryota; kingdom Metazoa; phylum Mollusca; class Bivalvia; order Pectinida; family Pectinidae; genus Pecten; species Pecten maximus. The sequence goes on from NW_022979484.1 coordinate 70,009, forward strand.
CATGCTAACCATTATTTATTTTTGGCCAATCTGTTGTGTATAGATTATGCTGTCGACAAAAAATTCTCGACTTTATTTGAAAGGATTGACAAAACCCAGATATTTGCGACTTTCACATTTACCGTTAGATACGGTATAGGCAAATACCAACTAAACTGAATAATACCGGTACTTCGTTCTTCTTTTAGGACAAAGAGCCTAAATTGTTGACACCTATGTGGCAACGGTAATAGGCCGAAATTGCAACAGCGCCAAAGTACAATCGAAATAGTGTCATCACTATACCTGTTTAAATACTCATTTTCAAACATTAACTTTGTTCTGCTATCAATATCTTTTCCCCGGCATTTGATTGAGAACATAACTGACGACTTGTTTCATTGAAACACTCACCTTGTCAGGTTGGGCGCCTTTGTCTAGGAGTAGTCTGACTATTTCAGTATAGCCCTCAGTTACAGCTTTTGTCAGTGCATCACCCTGTATCAAATTACGGCTTTTTCATTCATTGTTATTACATGTTAAGATGCTGTTCAAACTAAACTTTTTAAGTGATAAAAATATTTGCATTAACGACAATATATCAGCACTTGTAATATTGCGTTGTTTGTAAACAAGAGTGAAAGAAATCGACGATATCTACAAAACCAACTACAATGTTATCAACAATAGAATTTAGATTTCAACTTATTCACAGAGTTTGAAATTTGGATATAGAGTTTGTATCAGAAATATTTTAAAGATCGTATATTATTCGTTGTAATTCCACAATATCTATTTTAGTATCTCAAAAACACGTCTACCGTAAAACTTTGGTAAAATCAACGACAATATACTCGATGATGTAATCGGTTAAAATGCATGAGAAATGACTATATTGATGATATTCAGGTATAAGGCAATACAGCACACATCAATTAACGCCTGCTCAATTATTACTAGAGCTAAGTTGTTGTGCATAATTAGTAATTTAAAACACCTTTTACATGTCTCTGTGAAGGAATATGATTAATTTGACATGAATTTATTTTGTAAATGAGAAACGTATGCTTCCAATACTCCTCTTTAGATATAATTTTCTCGCTTCTGTTTCAACGATTAATTATATCAAGTTATTATATTTAATCAAAACCGAATTGTTTCAAATAGCAAGAATCCCAAAGAAAAAATGAATTGAACTGTAACTTACAGTTGCTTTGTTCTTATATGGCGCTAAAGTGATGCAAAAAACCCCTTACTATAGACAAAAAGTGTGCTGCAGACAGAAACGACATTTTTGGCCACTGATGAAGTTATTTGTTGTATTGAAGAACAGTACCCATATAAATGAAGATTATTATATATGATCCGTTGGATACTTGATTGTATTCGCCGCTTCCACACCTTTGATAGGTTGATAAAAATATTGGCAAATCAGTTGTTTATTTTGTGGTTGTTGTATTGGTTATCGTTTCAAACACAAAACAATACTCTTAAACAAATGCTGGTTGAAAAATCATCACACATATTTTCTGATAGATAAGAGGTAATTCAAAATATCGGATTACATTCCCTGATATGGCATATTATGATTCCTGTGTTCGTTTTTAGCTGGATCAAACCGGTCTCAGTTATATACTCTTCGGTTCAGATGACCTAAACATCTGAGTTATATCACATTGGGTTACCGTCTAAACTATTGACGTATGAGTTAACAATAATAATAAACACTCACCTTATCAGGATCGGCGCCTCCGTCAAGGAGAACTCTGACTATTGCTGAAAGTCTATGGGATGTGGCTACTTTTAGCGCATCACTCTGTTTCAAAGTATGGCGATTTCATTCGTTATTATGCAATATCAGCTTTTACATGGTTGCGTTATGTAAAACAAGCAATGGTGATTAAAATCAACAATCTACATTATTTAATTGATAACCCACTGGTTTCTCCAAATTAGCTTTATAAGATTGCAACAACTGGTATGAAATGAAATTAATTGAGATTGGTGTTTTGTTGTTAATTCATGGAAATTGGATAAATGGATACTGAAATTATTGCAAAGTACACTTCTACGTTTTTACGAAGCCGAAAAATAACAACACGTTGTTGGCACCAGTGGAACTGGAGAAGTTTAAACTGTGTTTTTTAAGATGGCGATCATAGCGGCCATCTTGCATTTCATACCGATCCAAAAAATAACAACACTTGCATTGGTCCGGCCCATCTCGGGGTCATTTCAGGACAGTTAGTACTGAATCCGACTGTTGGAACTGGAGAAGAAATGTTAAATGTGTTTTTTTATGGCTTGGATTTCGGATGGACCCGAAAAAAAATAAAACTTTGTCGGAACTATCTCAGGATTATTGCTGGCAAGTTTCAGCTCAATTCCAATGGTGGAACTTGAGAAGTTTTAAATGTGAAAAGTCTACGGACGGCGCAGAGCGGACGACGTCGGCCGAAGCACGATGGCTATTAGTCATCCTGATCTGAAACATATTCTAAATATCGTATATAGTTAGTTCCCATGAAACACTATATCAAATTATTGTGTGTTCTGAAGATTTCTAATTTTAGGAATTACCATATATATATTCTCTGCTTACATTTTCCAACCACCAAGTCGTTCTCTTTCATATCTTACGTTTTTATTAAAATCTCATAACGATATACGGAATTGTAGTCATCTTGAAATAAGGATTGTGCAATAAACACACAAGATATGAGTGTCTTTGAAAAAAATAAGTCCAGCTGAGCCAAAATAAATCAAGACTGCACAATACAGCTGATTGTCCTTGTAGGACATGTCAGTGATACGAAGGGCCAAACTAATTAACCCTGAGGGAACGACTAATCAAACGATAATATGCCGAATGTACATTTATTTGTCCCATAATACAATAAAAATATCATCGTTATACATATAGACACATGGACATGGACATATGGTTTAATAAATATGGCTGAGAGCTTATAATTCGTCCTTATAATCACAAACGTAATGTCAGTGTTTCGAAAACAGTTTACGCCAAAGATAATAGTCTCGACAATGTAATTGGTTAAAAATGAATGAGGAAATAGTATGTTTATGACCTGTGTTCATTAGTCAATATACAAACGAATACCTGCTGGTTGATCACTAGTGCAAGGCTGTGATGGTAAATTGGTAATATTTAAAACGACTTATTACAGGTCTGTGTGATGGGATATGAATCAAATGCTCGATGTTGTCAAACCATCGATAACATTGATTTCGTATTTATGCTTTATTTTTTCTAGTTATTTGTCCCATGCTTGTTATTTCTTTGGAATATAAAGATTTCTAATTATGAGCTAGAATTTTCATGCTAACCATTATTTCTTTTGGCCAATCTGTTGTGTATAGATTATGCTGACGACGAAAATTTCTCGACTTTATTTGAAAGGATTTACCATTAGATACGATATAGCCAAATATCAATTAAACTGAATAATACCGGTACTTCGTTCTTCTTTTAGGACAAAGAGCCTACATTGGTGACACCTATGTGGCAACGGTAATAGGCCGAAATTGCAACAGCGCAGTACAATTGAAATAGTGTCATCATTATACCTGTTTAAATACTCATTTTCAAACATTAACTTTGTTCTGCTATCAATATCTTTTCCCCGGCATTTGATTGAGAACATAACTGACGACCTGTTTCATTGAAACACTCACCTTGTCAGGTTGGGCGCCTTTGTCTAGGAGTAGTCTGACTATTTCAGTATAGCCCCCAGTAACAGCTTCTGTCAGTGCATCACCCTATATCAAATTACGGCTTTTTCATTCGTTGTTATTACATGATTAGATATTGTTCAAACCAAAATTTTTAAGTGATAACAATATTTGCATTTACGACAATATATCAGCCCTTGTAATATTGCGTTGTTTATAAACAAAAGTGAAAGAAATCGACGATATCTACAAAACCAACTACAATGTTATCAACAATGGAATTTAGATTTCAACTTATTCACAGAGTTTGAAATCTGGATATAGAGTTTGTATCAGAAATATTTTAAAGATCGTATATTAGTCGTTGTAATTCCACAATATCTATTTTAGTATATCAAAAACACGTCTACCGTAAAACTTTGGTAAAATCAACGACAATATACTCGATGATGTAATCGGTTAAAATGCATGAGACATGACTATGTTTATGATATTCAGGTATAAGGCAATACAGCACACATCAATTAACGCCTGTTCAATCATTACTAGAGCTAAGTTGTTGTGCATAATTAGTAATTTAAAACACCTTTTACATGTCTCTGTGGAGGAATATGATTAATTTGACATGAATTTATTTTGTAAATGAGAAACGTATGCTTCCAATACTCCTCTTTAGATATAATTTTCTCGCTTCTGTTTCAACGATTAATTATATCAAGTTATTATATTTTATCAAAACCGAATTGTTTCAAATAGCAAGATTCCCAAAGAAAAATGAATTGAACTGTAAATTACAGTTGCTTTGTTCTTATATGACGCTTAAGTGATGCCAAAACGCCCTTACTATAGACAAAAAGTGTGCTGCAGACAGAAGCGGCATGTTTGGCCACTGATGAAGTTATTTGTTGTATTGAAGAACAGTACCCATATAAATGAAGATTATTGTATATGATCCGTTGGATACTTGATTGTATTCGCCGCTTCCACACCTCTGGATAGGTTGATAAAAATATCGGCAAATCGGTTGTTTATTTTCTGGTTGTTGTATTGGTTATCGTTTCAAACACAAAACAATACACATAAACAAATGCTGGTTGAAAAATCATCACACACAGATTTTGATAGATAAATGGTAATTCAAAATATCGGATTACATTCTCTGATATGGCATATTATGATTCCAATGTTTGTTCTTAGCTGGTTCAAACCGGTCTCATTTATATACTCTTTGGTGCAGATGACCTAACCATCTGAGTTATATCACATTTGGTTACCGTCTAAACTATTTACGTATGAGTTACAATAATAAAAAAGCAACAACAAATGTAAGTTCGTAAGTCAATCGGAAATTCGAAAGCCAATCATTAACATAAATGATATCTAAATTGCATATATTACTAGTAACATATATTGTTTTCTTCAAATGTTTACTCTGCTTTATTTCACGACTGTCTGCTTTCAAACACTCACCTTATCAGGATCGGCGCCTCCGTCAAGGAGAAGTCTGACTATTTCTGTATGGCCATGGGATATCGCTGCTTTTAGCGCATTACCCTGTTTCAAATAACATTCGTTATTATGCAATATCAGCTTTTACATGGTTGCGTAATGTAAAACATGCAAAGGTGATTGAAAACAGCACACATCAATTAACGCCTGCTCAATCATCACTAGAGCTAAGTTGTGGTGCATAATTAGTAATTTAAAACACCTTCTTACATGTCTCTGTGAAGGAATATGATTAATTTGACACGAATTTATTTTGTGGATGAGAAACGTATGCTTCCAATACTCCTCTTTAGATATAATTTTCCCGCTTCTGTTTCAACGATTAATTATATCAAGTTATTATATTTTATCAAAACCGAATTGTTTCAAATAGCAAGATTCCCAAAGAAAAAATGAATTGAACTGTAAATTACAGTTGCTTTGTTCTTATATGACGCTTAAGTGATGCCAAAACGCCATCACTATAGACAAAAAGTATGCTGTAGGCAGGAGCGGCATGTTTGGCCACTGATGAAGTTATTTGTTGTATTGAAGAACAGTACCAATATAAATGAAGATTATTGTATATGATCCGTTGGATACTTGATTGTATTCGCCGCTTCCACACCTCTGGATAGGTTGATAAAAATATCGGCAAATCGGTTGTTTTGTTGTATTGGTTATCGTTTCAAACACAAAACAAAACACATAAACAAATGCTGGTTGAAAAATCATCACACACAGATTTTGATAGATAAATGGTAATTCAAAATATCGGATTACATTCTCTGATATGGCATATTATGATTCCAATGTTTGTTCTTAGCTGGTTCAAACCGGTCTCATTTATATACTCTTTGGTGCAGATGACCTAACCATCTGAGTTATATCACATTGGGTTACCGTCTAAACTATTTACGTATGAGTTACAATAATAATACAGCAAACACAAATGAAAGTTCGTAAGTCAATCGGAAATTCGAAAGTCAATCATGAACATAAATGATATCTAAATTTCATATATTACTAGTAACATATATTGTTTTCTTCAAATGTTTACTCTGCTTTATTTCACGACTGTCTGCTTTCAAACACTCACCTTATCAGGATCGGCGCCTCCGTCAAGGAGAACTCTGACTATTGCTGAAAGTCCACGGGATGTGGCTACTTTTAGCGCATCACTCTGTTTCAAAGTATGGCGATTTCATTCGTTATTATGCAATATCAGCTTTTACATGGTTGCGTTATGTAAAACTAGCAATGGTGATTAAAATCAACAATCTACATTATTTAATTGATAACCCACTGGTTTCTCCAAATTAGCTTTATAAGATTGCAACAACTGGTATGAAATGAAATTAATTGAGATTGGTGTTTTGTTGTTAATTCATGGAAATTGGATAAATGGATACTGAAATTATTGCAAAGTACACTTCTACGTTTTTACGAAGCCGAAAAATAACAACACTTTGTTGCCTCCCCTTCCTTAACATTCTCACTAATTTCCAGTTCAATGGCACCAGTGGAACTGGAGAAGTTTAAACTGTGTTTTTTAAGATGGCGATCATGGCGGCCATCTTGCATTTCATACCGATCCAAAAAATAACAACACTTGCATTGGTCCGGCCCATCTCGGGGTCATTTCAGGACAGTTAGTACTGAATCCGACTGTTGGAACTGGAGAAGAAATGTTAAATGTGTTTTTTTATGGCTTGGATTTCGGATGGACCCGAAAAAAATTAAAACTTTGTCGGAACTATCTCAGGATTATTGCTGGCAAGTTTCAGCTCAATTCCAATGGTGGAACTTGAGAAGTTTTAAATGTGAAAAGTCTACGGACGGCGCAGAGCGGACGACGTCGGCCGAAGCACGATGGCTATAAGTCATCCTGATCTGAAACCTATTCTAAATATCGTATATAGTTAGTTCCCATGAAACACTATATCAAATAATTGTGTGTTCTGAAGATTTCTAATTTTAGGAATTACCATATATATATTCTCTGCTTACATTTTCCAACCACCAAGTCGTTCTCTTTCATATATTACGTTTTTATTAAAATCTCATAACGATATACGAAAATGTAGTCATCTTGAAATAAAGATTGTGCAATAAACACACAAGATATGAGTGTCTATGAAAAAATAAGTCCAGCTGAGCCAAAATAAATTAAGACTGCACAATACAGCTGATTGTCCTTCTAGGACATGTCAGTGATACGAAGGGCCAAACTAATTAACCCTGAGGGAACGACTAATCAAACGATAATATGCCGAATGTACATTTATTTGTCCCATAATACAATAAAAATATCATCGTTATACATATATATATATGAACATGGACATATGGTTTAATAAATATGGCTGAGAGCTTATAATTCGTCCTTATAATCACAAACGTAATGTCAGTGTTTCGAAAACAGTTTACGCCAAAGATAATAGTCTCGACAATGTAATTGGTTAACAATGAATGAGGAAATAGTATGTGTATGACCTGTGTTCATTAGTCAATATACAAACTAATACCTGCTGGTTGATCACTAGTCAAACCATCGATAACATTGATTTCGTATTTATGCTTTATTTTTTCTAGTTATTTGTCCCATGCTTGTTATTTCTTTGGAATATCAAGATTTCTTATTATGAGCTAGAATTTTCATGCTAACCATTATTTTTTTTTTTGCCAATCTGTTGTGTATAGATTATGCTGACGACGAAAATGTCTCGACTTTATTTGAAAGGATTGACAAAACCCAGATATTTGCGACTTTAGCATTTACCGTTAGATACGATATAGCCAAATATCAATTAAACTGAATAATACCGGTACTTCGTTCTTCTTTTAGGACAAAGAGCCTAAATTGGTGACACCTATGTGGCAACGGTAATAGGTCGAAATTGCAACAGCGCCAAAGTACAATCGAAATAGTGTCATCATTATACCTGTTTAAATACTCATTTTCAAACATTAACTTTGTTCGTTCTGCTATCAATATCTTTTCCCCGGCATTTGATTGAGAACATAACTGACGACTTGTTTCATTGAAACACTCACCTTGTCAGGTTGGGCGCCTTTGTCTAGGAGTAGTCTGACTATTTCAGTATAGCCCTCAGTTACAGCTTTTGTCAGTGCATCACCCTGTATCAAAGTACGGCTTTTTCATTCGTTGTTATTACATGATAAGATATTGTTAAAACTAAACTTTTTAAGTGATAACAATATTTGCATTAACGACAATATATCAGCCCTTGTAATATTGCGTTGTTTGTAACCAAAAGTGAAAGAAATCGACGATATCTACAAAACCAACTACAATGTTATCAACAATGGAATTTAGATTTCAACTTATTCACAGAGTTTGAAATCTGGATATAGAGTTTGTATCAGAAATATTTTAAAGATCGTATATTAGTCGTTGTAATTCCACAATATCTATTTTAGTGTTACAGGGTATTCTTTATGCTCTTATATATGTTATTTAGTAATATAAGAATAATATATCCTGTCGATATTAAATAAGGTTAGGATAAATGTAATTGTTTTAAATTCTTTAATATTTTTGAGTCAAGCCACCTTAATGTATGTATAACGTGGTATACGTTCTGTATTTGTGTGTTGTGTGTTACGTAAATGTAATTAGTATGCATGTTATGACACATGACTGTAGACTGACCAATGACTAGTCGTAGGATATGACCTTTGACTGTTTCTTACCTGGGTACCCGGCAAATTTACCTGGGCACTTCTACCCGAGACTTCCAAGAGTTAGTACGTATATATGAGCACTACACAATGATATGATATGACCCATGTTTAGGGAACCTCTGCGCCATAGCTGCAGGGTTTTTTTTCTGTACCTCTTCTATGCGTGGAATAAAACGTCGACAGAATCCACCCCGAATCTTGTCCTTTATCAAACAAATAAAGCAAGAACTGTAACAATGGCGCCCATGTAGCCTCGACGTATTCCTCGACATAGAATTTTGCAGGCAAGAAAAGTGTAAGAGTGCGATGAACGACACGTGACGATTCGTAAATCTTCGGAAGCGCGGGAAGTCACGGTGATGACGTCACGGGTGGCGAGTGACCGAACGACATGTTGGGATGCACCATGCAATCAGCGATACATTACAGTAGACTGAGGTATTTATTTCCTGTGTCTGAGGATAATACCGCCCATTTGGTTAAATGGATGATATGATGTCTGCTGACTTTCATTTATATTGTGCGATAATCTATGTTGGCGAAGATGGAGGTGACCGGATGTTCAGTAATGGGAGACCTACATACGACCTTGACCTCTTGCAATGATCAGCTGTTTCCGGTGGATATTAACTTTTATGTGTTTTGAACTTTTCCAAGAAGATCCAGTTCCAGTTGTCATAAACATTTATTCCATATCCAGATTGACATTCATGTTTGTGTAATATTTATTGTGTGTTATTCTGAAAAGGTGAGTGAGTGTTAATATTTCTTTTTCAGGCAATTTATTAGTAATATTTATTTGCTCTGTCAAAATAATTAGTTTCAGTTATATTAGCTATTAGAAACACTGTGTAATCTATTATTCAATATTCATAAATAGATTTAGCATTGTAAAGTAAAACCGAGATAGTATAATATAGTGATTACTGTGTAATTTGTAAGTGTTATACAGTATATAGACTTTGAGTGCATAGTTATTTTTTTGTTATATTTAAAAAAACAAACAAAACATAACTTTAATGTTTTTTTTGGAATTGAGTGTAAACAGTTTTATTTTTGAATAATATATATTTTTTTTTTGGAAATAGATTTATTCTGTTGTTAATTCAGTTTTTTTGAATTTATCTTGATAGAAACCTAATTTATAAATTTTGTTTTATAATTATTTTTGTTTGGAATTGAATCCCATTTTTTTTTTTTTTTTTTTTCTTCTCAAATCTCAGACATTTTCAAGGTTTTTCAGACTAGGTTAAATAGTTGCTTTCACTTATTGTCTTTATGAATTTCGGGTCAGAGGTGATATTTCGACTCAAGACTTATATCATAAGCCTATTTGTAGGTATATTACTCGGTATATACTTATAATTAATTACATACTGAAATTTTTGTTTATTTTCACTTATTTAGTGATTCAATTTTATATATTGACATGATTCCATTGACTTGACCTGTTTGACATTTGTCTCTGTGTGAAATAAGTTTGTGTATTTCATGTTTGTTTTTCTGGTGGTCTTGATTTATTGATTGCCTAGTTCAAAATTATTATATCTTTGGGTATATCGTTATTATAAGATTGATAATAGCCCCTTATTTTTTTATCTCCAATTTTGGTTTATAAACCTTTGATGGCTGAATTTAGGTAAGTATTATAAAATTCCCCACAGTTTATTTAATCATTAGAAATTTGCAATTTATTTTGTTGTAAATTGTATTCATTTCAGGATTTTATTAGTTATAATTCTTTCTGAATTTTAATTGTTGATTTGGACAATTATAAACATTTCTTTCCAGAATTGGGTATATTTCTATTGAGTGTGTTTATTTAGTTTTGATTTTACATATAGTGTTCATTACTTTAAAGGGATCACGATCAAAGATCTTTTTGAGATTTCATCAGACATTTTTCAAATAAACAGTTGTCTAGCAATATCACTGCAAATATGGAAATTACAGATGCAGATAGATTACAAGCCTTGTTGGATGACATGGATGAGAAGCCAGACATGTCTTCAAAAGAAAACTTCTCGGCATGGTTGTGGAATTTGGCAAACAAAGAAAAATTGGAGACTGGCGATGGAACGAAACCGGAGGACACAAAACCTATGGTGGTTAGCCAAAAGCCAGATATAGATGATAATAGAGGTGTGGCCCATCACATTGCCCATCACCAGAGGCCACGGATATCATTGTTCCATGGTTCATCTGATAAGAAGGACCATGTATCATATGAGCAGTGGAAATATGAAGTAACATGTTTGATGGAAGATGGTATTCATGAGGAGGAAGAAATTGCTCTGGCAGTCAGGACTTCACTAAAAGGGGAGGCTGCCGGGGTTGCTAGAAGACTTGGCCCAGACCAGACTATAGATTACCTACTGGAAAAGATGGACAGTGTGTTTGGAGTGATCGAATCTCGGGAATCCATCTTGGAGAAATTTTATAGCGCTTCGCAGAAGGAAGGGGAGGATGTAGCGACTTGGGGATGTAGGTTGGAAGAGTTGTTGGACATTGCTAACAAGAAAGAGGCACTAGGCTCAACAACTATGAAGGAAATGCTGAGATCCAAATTTTGGAGTGGTCTAAGACAACCTCTAAGGGATTTGAGTGGCCATAAATTTGATGCTTTGAAGGATTTTGACCAGTTGAGGGTAGCCTTAAGACAGATAGAATATGATCACCAGGACATGAAGAAGACAAAACCAGCAACATCAAAGATGTCGGTGACCAATAAAGAACCAGATGTAGATCTAGATCGGTATTCAGAGCTAAAGGGAATGATTAACCAGATAGCCACAGATGTTGGTAAATTTAAAAAAACTAAACAACGAAACAGAAACCAAAGAAGTGGTGCTGATAATTCTAATCATAACAGACAAAGAGGAAACCAACAAAAGAAGCAAGATGAGGATCGTCCAGAACCTGTGTGTTGGAGATGTGGTCAAACTGGACATTTCAAGTTAGGATGTCGAGTTAGATTGGACCATTCGAAGAAACATTTAAACAACAATCAGCCTTCGGGGACGGGTCAACCGTAGGCTGCGAAGATACTTTTCGACCCAAAATTATGTCAACGTCTACACATTTGATTGGCGAGTCAAATGAGTCGCCTGTAACTATCAACGGAGTAGAAGTTATGGGATTGTTAGACACAGGATCAACTGTGTCCACCATTAGTGAAACCTTCTATAGGACGCAACTGGAACACTTGGAACTTCAACCGATTACAGATATTTTGGATATAGAATGTGCAGGAGGTACACCTCTACCTTATCTAGGCTGTGTGTTGGCGGTGGTAAGTAACCTTCCAGGACTACAGGAGACAACAGGATTATTTCTTGTAGTACCAGACAGTAGGTACACTAGGACAGTACCATTACTTCTAGGCACTAATCTTCTGATTGAGGCATTAAATGGAAACCGACGTAATCATGGATCTCGTTTCCTTCAGGACACAAAGATACCACTACCTTGGTACTTGACATTTCGTTGTCTAATGCTGCGAACTAAGGAGTTGCAAAGGAGAAATTGGTGTCTTGGAGTGGTGAAAATAGCAGAGAGGGATACAATCATTATACCTTCGAACTCATAGGTGACTATTAATGGTTTTATTGATAAAGCTGTCAATTATATCCCCACTTGTGCCTTATTACAACCAACTAATTCAACTCTAACACAGGATTTGGACATAACACCTGGATTAGTACACTATGATTACCAGGAGTCTAGACAGTTGGTGCCTATTACAATTTCCAATGTTAGTGTACGAAATATTACATTGCCATCGAAAGCAATTATTGCAGAACTACACCCAGTATCTGTGGAAGGTACATTGGAGGATTACAGAGTTCCAGAGGCTAAGTCAAACTTCAGGGATTTATTGAATCTAGATGTCACTACTTTGACTAAGGATCAACAATAACATACTGAGGAGGTATTACAGAGCTTCGCAGATGTATTCTCATCCGGCGACTTGGACATAGGCCATTGCACCTCTACTCAACATCGGATAGAGTTGTCAGATCCTATTCCATTTCGTCAACGTTTCAGAAGAATACCCCCAGCCATGTTTGATGAGGTGCGTGACCATTTGAGACAACTGGCAGCCTGTGGAGTGATCAGACGTTCTCACTCGCCATGGTCATCATGTGTGGTATTAGCTCGCAAGAAGGATAATTCGCTACGAATGTGTATTGATTATCGACAATTGAATCAGAAGACCATGCGAGATGCTTATGCCCTTCCTAGGATTGAAGATATATTGGATTCTCTCCATGGGTCAAAGCACTTTACAGTCCTAGACATGAAAAGCGGCTACCACCAAGTGGAGGTGTTGGAAGAACACAAAGAAAGGACAGCGTTTACAGTGGGTCCTCTAGGATTGTGGGAGTTCAACAGGTTACCATTCGTCTAATCAATGCCCCTGCGACCTATCAAAGACTGATGGAGGATTGATTGGGAGATTATGTAGGATCCATATGTTTTATCTACCTAGATGATCTGATTATTTTTTCCAGTACTTTTGAAGAGCATCTTGAACGACTGGAGAAGGTGATGCAACGTCTTCGTGAAAATGGACTGAAGCTCTCTCCGAAGAAGTGTTTCCTTTTCCAGACAAAAGTGAAATACCTTGGATTCATTGTTTCGGAGGACGGTGTTCAGGCTGATCCAGACAAGATTGAAAAGATACAAAAGTGGAAAACACCGGGGAACTCGGATGAGCTACGACAATTTCTCGGATTTGCCGGGTATTATCGGAAATTTGTCAAGAACTTTTCATCGATAGCAAAACCCCTTAATGATCTACTACCATCAACAGCGAGGAAAGGAAAGAAGTCAAATATGGTATAGGGATCAAATGGAGGCATTCCAGCAGCTGAAAGATGTGTTGACAAAACCACCAATACTGGGATACCCTGACCCGACCAAACCATTCGAGGTTCACATTGATGCTAGTGGACGAGGACTAGGTGCAATCCTTTATCAAGAGCAGGAAGGACTGAAGCGAGTAATCAGCTATGCCAGTAGAGGTCTAAGCAAAGCGGAAAGGAAATACCCAGCTCACAAACTGGAGTTTCTTGGATTGAAATGGGCCATTACAGACAAGTTTGAAGATTACCTTTGTGGATCTCGCTTTGTTGTCGTCACTGATAACAATCCACTCACCTATGTTCTAACAACCGCTAAATTGGATGCAACAGGGCATAGATGGTTGGCTGCCCTTGCTTCATTAGACTTCACAATTAGATATACAGCAGGACGCAATAATAAGGATGCTGATGCATTGTCCCGTTTACCGGAGGAAACCACATTGGAGGTGGATGAGGAATTGGTGAAAGCTGTCTGCACGAGTATACAGAGCAACCAGAGAGCAGAAATCTTTACTATGCATGATCTGGATGATGATGTAGAGGGATTGGAACAATTGTCTTGTCGGGATTGGAGAAATCTCCAGGCACGTGATAAAATCATCCACCCTTTCATTTGTGCAGTAAGAGAAGGCAGGAAACCCTCCAGGAAGGACATGTGTCAAGGTCAACTCGCGTTGCTGCGCAGTTTTGACAATCTAGTGTTGGAGGATGGAATTGTACATAGACATGTCAAACGGGGGGAGGAAACCATCAAACAACGGTTGTTGCCAGCATCCATGATACAACGTGTATTAGAATCCCTTCACAACGACGTTGGACACCCTGGAAGAGACCGTACTCTATCTCTAGTGCAAGACTGTTTTTTTTTGGCCAGGAGTTTCGAAGAATGTGGAAACCTGGGTTCAGAACTGTTCCAGGTGTATTCGGAGAAAGACACCCATTACTCAGCGAGCACCACTAGTTAACGTTACGACGTCACAGCCACTGGAACTGGTGTGTGTAGACTTCCTGTCTCTGGAAACATCTAAAGGAGGTTTCCCCTACATCCTAGTCCTCACAGACCATTTTACCCGATATGCGCAAGCATATCCAGCGCGTAATCAGTCGGCAAGGACCACCGCAGAGATATTATTTAACAACTTTTTCGTGAATTATGGATTTCCAAAGAGGATTCATACAGACCAGGGAGCTAATTTCGTTGGAAAATTGATTCAGGAATCATGCAGGATAACAGGCATAGAGAAATCAAGGACCACCCCGTATCACACAATGGGAAATGGGGTGTGCGAGAGGTTTAATGGAACCTTATTGGGTATGCTTGGAACACTGGAGTTGCATCAAAAGGATGATTGGAAGAAACATATAGCCCCATTAGTGCATGCTTATAATTGCACAACCAATGAACAGACTGGCTACACACCATTCATGCTCATGTTTGGACGACAACCCAGGCTACCAATAGATCTAGCTTTTGGGATACCCAGAGGGGATAGATATCAGGTTGAGTGCCATTCAAAGTATGTGGACAATCTGAGGGTTAGACTGAAGTCGGCTTACGAGCTTGCCAGCAAGACTACAGCAAAAGCGAAAGATCGACAAAAACATCATTACGACAGAGGGGTTAGAGGAGCAACAGTAGAGATAGGAGACCGGGTCCTGGTAAGGAAACTTGTACATGATGGAAAGCATAAATTAGCAGACAAGTGGGAGGACACCGTGTATGTTGTCACAAAGAGACCCAACCCTGATGTTCCAGTATTTGTTATCAAGCCAGAGATGGGAGTTGGACGAACTAGGACTCTGCATCGTAATTTATTATTACCAGTTGGAGACCTAGGAAGACCTGAGTCCAGTTCTGAACCCGAGGTCAAACCAAATGTGAGGATGGACAAACCGGTTGAGGACAACTCCACTGAAGAAGAGGAGGACAATAGTGATACTAGTGATGATGACTACAGGATTGTAGTGGCAAGTCCAGCAGTGGAGGTATCCAGCACTCAAACAAGTGCAGATGAAGATGCTGACCCAGATTTGGACACAGAAGCTCCTCAGTCGGAGTGTGACGACACTATGACTGCGGAAGCTGGAGGAGGAGAGGGCGGTGATGACGATCAGACATCCATGAGGGATGATGCCCCTTATCTTCCTCAGAGAGAAGTCTTATCAGCTCTCAATGAAGCTGATGATGAGCGTCTCGCACCTAAGCGAATTCCGGTCCCTGTCGCAAGACGATCGACACGCCCAAGAAGTAAACCTACTTGGCAGGATTCAGATGAGTTTGTTATGAGTCTGCCGGCGAGGGAGCTTAAGCCAGATTGGCTGGTGAGAGCGACTTACCTACAGGATCTGGCGAAAGGAGGAGCTATGCTCAATATGCCTGAACGGGTGGTCGACGCTTTACTGGCAATTGTCAGCGGATGATTTTAAGTTATAATTTAATATTTGTAACATTTTCTGGTTTTGACATGGTGTTATGTATTTTGAATGCATGCACATAGTAATGACGTGGAAGTCATTTATTTTTAAAAGGAGGGAGTATGTTACAGGGTATACTTTATGCTCTTATATATGTTATTTAGTAATATAAGAATAATATATCCTGGCGATATTAAATAAGGTTAGGATTAATGTAATTGTTTTAAATTCTTTAATATTTTTGAGTCAAGCCACCTTAATGTATGTATAACGTGGTATACGTTCTGTATTTGTGTGTTGTGTGTTACGTAAATGTAATTAGTATGCATGTTATGACACATGACTGTAGACTGACCAATGACTAGACGTAGGATATGACCTTTGACTGTTTCTTACCTGGGTACCCGGCAAATTTACCTGGGCACTTCTACCCGAGACTTCCAAGAGTTAGTACGTATATATGAGCACTACACAATGATATGATATGACCCATGTTTAGGGAACCTCTGCGCCATAGCTGCAGGGTTTTTTTCTGTACCTCTTCTATGCGTGGAATAAAACGTCGACAGAATCCACCCCGAATCTTGTCCTTTATCAAACAAATAAAGCAAGAACTGTAACATTAGTATATCAAAAACACGTCTACCGTAAAACTTTGGTAAAATCAACGACAATATACTCGATGATGTAGTCGGTTAAAATGCATGAGAAATGACTATGTTTATGATATTCAGGTATAAGGCAATACAGCACACATCAATTAACGCCTGCTCAATCATTACTAGAGCTAAGTTGTTGTGCATAATTAGTAATTTAAAACACCTTTTACATGTCTCTGTGAAGGAATATGATTAATTTGACATGGATTTATTTTGTAAATGAGAAACGTATGCTTCCAATACTCCTCTTTAGATATAATTTTCTCGCTTCTGTTTCAACGATTAATTATATCAAGTAATTATATTTTATCAAAACCGAATTGTTTCAAATAGCAAGATTCCCAAAGAAAAATGAATTGAACTGTAAATTACAATTGCTTTGTTCTTATATGACGCTTAAGTGATGCCAAAACGCCCTTACTATAGACAAAAAGTATGCTGCAGACAGGAGCGGCATGTTTGGCCACTGATGAAGTTATTTGTTGTATTGAAGAACAGTACCCATATAAATGAAGATTATTGTATATGATCCGTTGGATACTTGATTGTATTCGCCGCTTCCACACCTCTGGATAGGTTGATAAAAATATCGGCAAATCGGTTGTTTATTTTCTGGTTGTTGTATTGGTTATCGTTTCAAACACAAAACAATACACATAAACAAATGCTGGTTGAAAAATCATCACACACAGATTTTGATAGATAAATGGTAATTCAAAATATCGGATTACATTCTCTGATATGGCATATTATGATTCCAATGTTTGTTCTTAGCTGGTTCAAACCGGTCTCATTTATATACTCTTTGGTGCAGATGACCTAACCATCTGAGTTATATCACATTTGGTTACCGTCTAAACTATTTACGTATGAGTTACAATAATAAAAAAGCAACAACAAATGTAAGTTCGTAAGTCAATCGGAAATTCGAAAGTCAATCATTAACATAAATGATATCTAAATTGCATATATTACTAGTAACATATATTGTTTTCTTCAAATGTTTACTCAGCTTTATTTCACGACTGTCTGCTTTCAAACACTCACCTTATCAGGATCGGCGCCTCCGTCAAGGAGAAGTCTGACTATTTCTGTATGGCCATGGGATATCGCTGCTTTTAGCGCATTACCCTGTTTCAAATAACATTCGTTATTATGCAATATCAGCTTTTACATGGTTGCGTAATGTAAAACATGCAAAGGTGATTGAAAACAGCACACATCAATTAACGGCTGCTCAATCATCACTAGAGCTAAGTTGTGGTGCATAATTAGTAATTTAAAACACCTTCTTACATGTCTCTGTGAAGGAATATGATTAATTTGACACGAATTTATTTTGTGGATGAGAAACGTATGCTTCCAATACTCCTCTTTAGATATAATTTTCCCGCTTCTGTTTCAATGATTAATTATATCAAGTTATTATATTTTATCAAAACCGAATTGTTTCAAATAGCAAGATTCCCAAAGAAAAAATGAATTGAACTGTAAATTACAGTTGCTTTGTTCTTATATGACGCTTAAGTGATGCCAAAACGCCCTCACTATAGACAAAAAGTATGCTGCAGGCAGGAGCGGCATGTTTGGCCACTGATGAAGTTATTTGTTGTATTGAAGAACAGTACCCATATAAATGAAGATTATTGTATATGATCCGTTGGATACTTGATTGTATTCGCCGCTTCCACACCTCTGGATAGGTTGATACAAATATCGGCAAATCGGTTGTTTATTTTCTGGTTGTTGTATTGGTTATCGTTTCAAACACAAAACAAAACACATAAACAAATGCTGGTTGAAAAATCATCACACACAGATTTTGATAGATAAATGGTAATTCAAAATATCGGATTACATTCTCTGATATGGCATATTATGATTCCAATGTTTGTTCTTAGCTGGTTCAAACCGGTCTCATTTATATACTCTTTGGTGCAGATGACCTAACCATCTGAGTTATATCACATTGGGTTACCGTCTAAACTATTTACGTATGAGTTACAATAATAATACAGCAAACACAAATGAAAGTTCGTAAGTCAATCGGAAATTCGAAAGTCAATCATGAACATAAATTATATCTAAATTTCATATATTACTAGTAACATATATTGTTTTCTTCAAATGTTTACTCTGCTTTATTTCACGACTGTCTGCTTTCAAACACTCACCTTATCAGGATCGGCGCCTCCGTCAAGGAGAACTCTGACTATTTCTGTATGGCCATGGGATATCGCTGCCTTTAGCGCATCACCCTGTTTCAAATAACATTCGTTATTATGCAATATCAGCTTTTACATAGTTGCGTAATGTAAAACATGGAAATGTGATTGAAATCAACAATCTTCATTATTTAATTAATTACCCACTGGTTTCTCCAAATAAGCTTTGTACGATTGCAAAAACTGGTATGAAATGAAATTAATTGAAATTGGTGCTCTGTTGTTAATACTTGGTTATTGGATAGATGGAAACTGAAATTATTCCCGAGTACATTTCTACGTTTTTATGAGGCCGAAAAATAACAACACTTCGTTGCCTTCCCTTACTTAACTTCCTCACTAATTTCCAGTTCAATGGCACCAGTGGAACTGGAGAAGTTTAAACTGTGTTTTTTAAGATGGCGATCATTGCGGCCATCTTGCATTTCATACCGATCCAAAAAATAACAACTCTTTGTCCGGCCCATTTCATCTCCATTACCAATGGAAGAATTAACCTACTAGCCTAAGACTTGCAGTCAGGCACTGCATATAGTTCTATGGATCTGCCCTGTTCCAGAAAAGTTAAATTTGAAAAAATGTGAAAGATGATATAGGTAGGGAACAACCAACCAATTGAAAAAAAAGACTTTTGAAACATCCCCTGTGTATAAAAAATTGAGCCAATGATAAAATGTCTGGCAACCACCGATTGGCTAGTATGTTATAAAATAAAAAATAGATATGTACCCTGATAGGTAACTATCAATAAGAAATGTTGATATACATTTCGTAAGTCCATTTTAATTTTTTTCCAAAAGGTCAGGTAATAATAATTAACAGATAAACATTTCAGATTTTTGAGAATTTTCACTACAAAATTCAGCCATTTTCAAAATGGCTACCCTAGGAAAAATTTGAGCTGAAGGACCCAACCTTTTTTTTCGATTAGGTGTTATATGAGACCCTAAAATCTTGTTATAAACCATAAATGTCATACTGAATTGAAGTATAAGAATGACATATTCTAAAAGTGAGTTGAAGGACAGAACCTATATAAATGACTACGTATTGTATGTGATCCATTGGATGCTTGATTATATTTGCCGCTTACATACCTAGGATAGGTTGACAAAAATATTGGCAATCAAGTTCTTTATTGGCTGGTTGTTGTATGGGTTCTTGTTTAAATTACCGCACTATATACATTAACACATGCCGGTTAAAAATCATAACACATAGATTCTGATAGACAAGAGGTCATTCAAAATATCGGATTACATTATCTGAGATGGTATATGTTTTCAATGTTCGTTCTTAGGTGGGTCAAACCAGCCTCATTTATATACTCTTCGAGTCAGATGACCTAAACATCTGAGTTATATCACAGTTTGGTTACCGTCAGGACTATTTACGTATGAGTTAACAACAACAATAATACAAACACAAATCTAAGATAGTAAGTCGATAGGAAAATTGGAAATAATTGATAATTGAGATCTTGAGTTCATATATTACTAGTAACGTGTCATGTTTTTTCAAAAGTTTACTCAGCTTTATTTCACGACTGCCTGCATTCAAACACTCAGCTTATCAAGTTGGGCGCCTTTGTCAAGAAGAAGTCTGACTATTTCTGTATGGCCATGCGATGAGGCCCATTTTAGCGCATCGCCCTGTTTCAAAGTGTGAAAATTTTACTCGATATTATGCAATATCAGCTTTTTAACTTCCAATACTGGTATTAAATAAAAAGAAATGAATTTGACATTGGTGTTTTGTTGTTAATACGAATGGATACTTAAACATTGCAGAGTACATTTCTATGGCTTGAACAAATGCCGGTTGAAACAGGGTTACACATATATTCCGATTTATAGGAGGTAATTGAAAATATCTGATTACATTAGAACTGAGGAATTGGAAAGGAAGGAACTTGAAATGGTGAAAAGGGTGGAGAAAATGAGGGAAACATTTAGCATTCAGCTTAAGGAAAAGGACGATTTGCTTCGTGAGGCTCTTGCCAAGCATGATGCAACGGTAGGGTTTGGTCAGCTCATCGGTTCTGTAGATGATATTGCTCCAAACGTCATTCACAATCAATCGCATCGAGGATCAAATTATAAGGTGCGTAGTAAAGACCAAAGTTCTGGAGTAGGGGGCAGGAGGGCAATTTTGGCAAGTGAAGAGATGGATAGGAAGGTCAGGCTCCCCACTTACGACGGCAAGACCGAGTGGAAGCCTTTCTTTGTTCAGATCTCCCACATTGGTGACCGATATGGTTGGTCAGATAGGCAGAAACTAGATAAACTTATTGAGTGTCTCCGTGACAAGGCTCTTAAATTTTTCAGCTCCAGGCCATTGCACGTGCGTGATAACTTCAAGGTTCTCTGCTCAAAGCTAAATCAGCGATTTGGTCAGCAGGATCTCCCGCATATTGTCCGAAGGGAATTAGCAGAGTTCCGCCAGAGTCCGGATGAGACTGTGGAGGAGTATGCGGAGGGGGCGCAGGAGCTTGCTACGGATGGTTTCCCAGGGGCACAGGACTTTATACAAATAATGGCCACAGATAGTTTCCTGAAGGGCCTGACTGATAAACGAGTACCTCTGGCTGTGCTTGACAAAGCCCCAAAAACTCTCGATAATACCCTTACCCTGGTTCAGAGCGCGATCGCAAATCAGAAACTCATCTATGGTCCTTCAAAACAGCCGAAGACAGAAGTCAGAAGAGTTTCATTTCATACTGACGAAGACCGGGAAGGCCCTTCCATACGGCAAGTTCTTGGCCCTGCCCGGGGCAAGTAGGAAACAACTTGACAGAGAGAGTCAAGCAAACGGAAGAAGAGCTCTCGAAGATACGGACTCAGATAGACTCACTACGGAGGCTTGTTCAGCAAAGGGCCAGCAAAGGGCCCATCCCCGACACGGGGGCGCGGCTGCTTTGAATGCGGTGAGCTTACACATTTTGCCCGTGAATGTCCGAAAAGTAAGAACTCTAGAGTGCGGAGATCTCGATCCGCTTCATCTACTGCGGTGCCTTTAAACGACCAAGGGTTGAGGCAATATGCCAACCCTCAGCCCTTTCAAATTCCATTGATGTTAAAAAAAAGCGCCGATATTTTATTGCGGGAAGTTTCCCTATATCCTTCAGATGGTGATTCACGACATCGAAAGTCGTTGATTCTCACTATCAGGATGGAAGGTAAGGACTACAGAACAGTTGTGGACACAGCAGCTCAGGTTACAGTCGTTAGCTTAGAGTTGTTCAACTCCCTTGATGTTGTACCTGAACTGTCGCGTGCAATTTGTTTACGTGGGGTTGGGGAAGATTCTATGGTCAAAGGACATATCCTGGAGGGGGCATTCATTGAGATAGGCTCCCTTCGTGCTCGGGCCCCGGTGGTTGTTGCTCGTATACCCGACCAAATGACTTGATTTTCTTGATAAGCATAGAGCTGTTATTGTCTTATCAACATATACTGTTGAGTTGAATGGTGAATCCCACGCTGCAATATGCGTGCAGGATTTCGATGACGATGGAGCAAACATTTTTAAAGTCCGTCTCAAAAGTAAAGATGTTGTTCCACCAGCATCTTTTACATATGCCAAAGGTGCATTAGTTGGGAAGGAAGAATTGACGGGTGACATAGTTGTGCAGCCCCATAGAGACCTGAATGGCCTACTTGCTCCAGCCAACCTACAGTCTGGCAACAATGATATGTTGTTTAAGCTGTGCAATCCTACGGACAACTATATCACCCTGAGGAAAGGGTTTGGTTTTGGCACTGCATTAGAAGCTGATGATATACTGTAGGCTACGATGCGGACGCGGTCGGATCTTCGATTGTCCGGGAGGTTGTTGTTGAGAATTGTTGGAATTGGCAAGGGTGCAGTCAGCGCTTCCTCCTCATCTTGGTGACCTTTTCGATCGTTCTGTCAGTGGGTTACGACAGGACCAAGCATTGAGGGTAGCAAAGCTTCTTCTGTCATTTCAGGAAGTGTTTGCTGCTAGTGATTTAGATCCAGGTTTGTTCCGGGGGGGGTATTCAACATCGTATAGAAACTGGGGACTCGAAGCCTATACGACAACGCATGAGACGAACTCCCTTAGGTTTTGAGGCGGAAGATGAGAAGCACATAGAGGTAATGCTTGAGAAGGGAGTGATTCAGCCGTCCGAGTGGGCGTCTCCCCTGTGAGACAAGTGTTTGCCAACTCGGACCGGAAGTGATGTGGTAAAGCGAATATCACTCGTCCGGGTAGTTCACACATAGTCAAGCAAACGTACAGACGTATATTCGTACTGTGCGGTGCCCTACAGGTAGGGCGTAAGAATTGTACCTGCTGCCCCCATTGCATGATCGTAAGAGGAGACTAAACTTGGGATCTTATCTTTTCTCTTCTTTCTTGATAACTGTCTTCTTCCTAAAGTATAATGTGACCGGGTTGGGTGTGCTGCTGGGTGTCTTCGGCAGTATGCTTCAGTGAGGTAGCACTTTAAATCGGCCTATCACAAGATGACTTAACATGAACATACCACAGCCTCCCAAAACACACATACGCACCCACCACACACATGCATGTCGCACGCACGGGAGGCCGTCCTTAAATGACCTTAGCTGTTAATAGGACGTTAAACAAAATAAACCAAACCAAACCAAGTACTTTGCGGCGTGACTGTGAACTACACTTGCCAGTATTAGCGTAACATTTTTACAATAGCGTACATTAGGCCATCTTTACAACAATATCCTCGGATTTAATTAATTAACAATGAATTAGAAAACATCATGTTATATAAGGTATTAGGCAATATACAAAGTCATGCCTGCTGGTTCATCACTAGAGCAAGGCTGTGGTGGTAATATTGGCAATACTTAAAACGACAACTTGGCCCCAACCATTGAATGATCTTGATAGGTTTCATGTCGGATTGATCTTTCTATTTGTCCCTTCTCTTACTAATCTGTGTAAATTAAGAAAAAATGCTCCAGTACTTTTCAAAAAGGGGAACTTGTATATGAAATTTCAGATTCAGCGATAATGGCTACCTGTCGTCCATGTTGTTTTCAGATTGATTCCAAAATGAAATATGCATAACCAGGGACGAAGAACAACATGTACAGGAAATTTCAGAAATATTTCTATAGTTTTTTTTCTGAGAAATGGCGATACCAAACTTCAATAGTCAAAATCCAAAATGGTTGCAGTGGTTTTTTCAATG
>NW_022979484.1:94741-132801 GCF_902652985.1 Pecten maximus
CAAAATGGTCGCCATTTCCTGGCCTCTGATTGGTCCAAATTTAGATATTGTCTGATTTCAATGAAATAGGGGTATTATGGGACAGCAAATTCAACTTTATGGGTTTCATTTCCTTGGCAATAAGACAGTTTTACTTATTTTTGTTTAACGTCCTATTAAAAGCCAGGGTCATTTACAATATTTGTAAGGACGTGTTGGTTTTGGTGGTGGAGGAAAGCTGGAGTACCCGGAGGAAAACCACTGACCTACGGTCAGTACCAGGTAACTGCCCCACGTCGGTTTCGAACTCGCATCCCTGAGATGGACAGCTAGTGATAAAATGTTGGGACACCTTAACCACTCGGCCCCGCGGCCCAACCTATAACACAGTCTTCTCATTGGTTGAAATTTAGATATTGAGCGATTTTTTTATGAAAACTGCTGAAACAGAGTTATCGCCCCTCACTACGCTTCATTCTTTCTGTGACATCCTTCAGGTGTCACCCAACTAGTAAAAGTAGAATAATCTCTAACAAAAGTCACTATTTCCTTATATTGAATTCGGAGGGAAGTTTGGAGGCGCGAGCTCTATAAAAGACCGACAGCATCTTCATTCCGACAGCTTGAACCGCTGGTATCGGCAGGTATTATTACGCCGTAGCTCATATAGGTCACAGGGGGAAATATTTAAGTATCAGTACGTTGAGGAAAATAAGTATATAATAATTTTCCATCAATGTTTGGTTTGGTTTGGTTTATTTTGTTTAACGTCCTATTAACAGCTAAGGTCATTTAAAGACGGCCTCCCGTGCGTGCGACATGTATGCGTGTGGTAAGTGCGTATGTGTGTTTTGGGAGGCTGCGGTATGTTCGTCTTAAGTCTCCTTGTGATAGGCCGGAACTTTTGCCGATTTATAGTGCTACCTCACTGAGGCATACTGCCGAAGACACCCAGCAGCACACCCCACCCGGTCACATTATACTGACAACGGGCGAACCAGTCGTCCCACTCCAAATACGCTGAGCGATAAGCAGGAGTAGCAACTACCATTTTTAAAGACTTTGGTATGTCTCGGCTAGGGGACAGAACCCAAAACCTTCCTCACAGGGGTGAACGCTCAACTAAAGGCCAAAAGTGAGGCATTGTCAGGGGAGACATTAGGAAGAATAAAGTTGTTCAGAAAGAAGAGAAAAGATAAGATCCCAAGTTTAGTCGCCTCTTACGATCATGCAATGGGGGCAGCAGGTACAATTCTTACGCCCTACCTGCAGGGCAGTCCATTAATGTTATAATATTTTACAATAATAATAAAATATTAGTAGTAGTAGTAGTAGTAGTAGTAGTAGTAGTAGGCTAGCTAATACTTTGAGATTAGTGTTCTCGTAGTATTAGAGGGACTGATTACTCAGATCATTCCCTATAAATATTTATTAATTGTTATACTGTTATTGTTGTAAGTTAACGTATACTCTGGGATTATTGTCCTCTCATTATTAAAGACATTATATTACTTCAATCATTGCCTATTAGTGCCATTCTGGTGACAGTATTGTCAAGAGATAGAATGACTTTATATCTAGTCATTTCTGACAATCATTGTTGATTACCTTAAATTATAAATCACAGAATAGAATTGATATTGTTCGAGTTTCTTTATTAAATGAAATAGAATTATAGAAAAAGGGAAGAGAAAGGAATAACATGCTATTGAATATCTAATCAAATATTGATAGAGTGGAGACTTGAATGATTCTGTGAGGTATCAAATGTATTGTAAATAAATATTGTATCAGAAGAATTCCAGAATTATATGTATTGCACTTTATTACTGCCTATGAGTTATTTCTTCAATTGAAAAAGTGATTGGTAAGATACAGTAGAAATCTTTTGACCTATGATTGAATGAGCTGACAGAATTGACAAAAGACCTCATCGGTTGTTGGAGAGTAGTCTGTGACTACACTAAGAAGAGGAACTTAAAATATTGACGAATAGCTGTGTGGGGACGGCGTTCGTTACAATATGAAGGTAAAGCGGATGCTCAATCAATTCAAAGTCGCAATTCTGAATGGCAATTATGGCAATGACAGACTCTTTCACCCTAACCCAAACAGATTTTGTCAATTTTATAAAAACCGCTTGCCTTGTTATTTTCGAGTGCTACCTCGTCGATATGAACTAACCAAATGAGACTAGTCCTTGAATAAACGGCCCTGTATAGTCAGAGAATAGTAGGACTTTAAAAGAACATAATTGAGTAGCTCCTTCAATACGAGGCTCACAACATGTCAATTAGCCCTTGTATAGTCAAACCAGAATGACCTTTCGCGTTGACGTTTTCGTGGGTAATTCCATTTGTGCACAGGTATGTTAACAAAACATATTGACTGGGAATACTTGTCTCCAGCAGGGTGCTGTTTTGGAGCATTTGTTTTTGTAACAATTCTATATTGACAGCACAGGGATTTTATGATTTATATTTGACACATGGATTACACATATTAAAACAATAACTATGTGATCAATTGTTCACATGTTTACAGTTTTGTCGCTAAATCTAGACTATTCTGTAACCAATATGCTAATCAAATTTCAACACGACAGGTCATTCTGGTTAGACTATACCGCTTATATATATATATATGGGGCAAAGAAGTAATTCAAACAGTGTGAACAATGAGGCTTGTTAAATTTTCGAGGCAATCCGCCCCTTTATCAAAACACAAAAAAATACAAATACAATCACATATTAAATATATATATGTAAGAAGTACTGGAAATACAATAAAATACAATAAAATACAATAAGAATAATGTTTTAGTAACTGGAGAAACCACAATGAACCCTTCCGCAAACGTGGGGCGAAGGCGGATACTAGCGTGACTATCATGTTCAACACAAGAACGATATGCGACCAACGGCAGAGATATTTTGAATTCCCCCGCACGTGAAAGTATATCGAAGAGTTCAAAGACGATTCGTCCCAAAATACAGCAAGGGGACGACAATGCATTGATATCAGATTTCAGAATAAAATTTATTCATTCTCGTCTCTACAGTGATAGACGAAATATCGTGTACAAAGTCTGAAAAACTATAGAAAAATATGTTTAAGATCATTAGAATTATAGAGAGTGATGTGAAAAAAAACTACTACGAATATTTATCAAGACTGAGAATATAAGAAATACGAATGCCGAAGTGTCCCTACAGGACGCTACGGGAAACAGACGATTCGGACCAAATCGGACCAAGATGCCGTTGCATGATGGCGGGAGGCGACTAAATGTGAGTATTAAAGAGCAACAATGAATCGATGCCCCCAAAAGTACAGCAATTATGAAAATTTTAACAAATTGAATAATTAACTACATGAATTGTCAAATATAATGGTCACATGTAGAATACACCCAGAAGAGGTCCTTCAACGTTCGTTCATACCCCGAGCGTAGCAGGTTTGGGGGATTGGTAATCCAGTATATTTCTCTGGAACGACGTTTCGTTTCATTCCGGGTAGGACAATGATCAATGGCGACCACCTGCATATCCTTCCAACTGTGACTAGGTAAATTGAAATGCCTTGCCACAGGAAAGTCTGGTCTGTTTTGCTTGATGGAGCAACGGTGATTGTTGATTCTGATGTTGAGCTTTGTGCTGATTTCTCCAATATACTGCATTTTGCATTTTTTGCAGGAGAGGAGATATACAACATTGGCTGATGTGCATGTCAGTGTTTGTAAAGAGTGATAAACATGGATGTTTATTACACATTTAAACGTGTCTGTGGACACAATTTGCACGTTGTTTGCTGCATGTGTTGAAGGAGCCTGTTGTAACGACAGAGGCAGATGAATGTAATTTGCTGCTCACTACCAGATATCTTACATTTTTTGGTCTAAAAGCAAAGAAATAATTCAAACAGTGTGAACAAGGAGGCTTGTTAAATTTTCGAGGCAATCCGCCCCTTTATCAAAACACAAAAAAAATACAAATACAATCACATATTATATATAAGAAGTACTGGAAATACAATAAAATACAATAACAATAATGTTTAAGTAACTGGAAAAACCACAATGAAACCTTCGGCAAACATGGGCCGAGGGCGGATACTAGCGTATATATTACTTTGGCCATGCACAGATTCTTCAGGTAAACCTGCAAACTATGTCCATAAACAGATTATACGGGTAAATGTATAGACTGTGTCCATACACAGTCTGCAGGTAAACCTGCAAACTTTGTCCATACAGTCAACAGGTAAACGTGCAAACTTTGTCCATACACAGATTTTACAGGTAAACCTGCAAACGGTATCCAAACACAGTCTACAGGTAAACGTGCAAACTGTCCATACACAGAGTCTACAGGTAAACCTGCAAACTATGTCCATAAACAGATTATACAGGTAAATGTATAGACTGTGTCCATACACAGTCTGCAGGTAAACCTGCAAACTTTGTCCATACAGTCAACAGGTTAACGTGCAAACTTTGTCCATACACAGATTTTACAGGTAAACCTGCAAACGGTATCCATACACAGTCTACAGGTAAACGTGCAAACTGTCCATACACAAAGTCTACTGGTAAACCTTCAAACTGTGTCCATACTCAGTCTACAGGTAAACGTGCAAACTGTCCAATCCACAGAGTCTACAGGTAAACGTGCAAACTTTGTCTATACACAGTGTTCAGGTAAATGTGTAAACTGTGTCCATAAACAGACTATACAGGTAAAGGCATATACTGTGTCCATACACAGTCTACAGGTAAACGTGAAAACCATGTCTATACACAGTCTACAGGTAAACGTGCAAACTGTCTCCATTCTACAGAGTCTACACTTAAACGTGCAAGCTTTGTATACACAGATTCTACAGGTAAACGTACAAACCGTGTCACTTTATATAACTTTGCTCTAAGGGATGTTGGCCAATTTGATTCTTAACAGGGTATTTTCAGAGTTCTCTAGACTTTTTACAAAATATATTTATTTTATCCATTATCATTTCATGGACGATAGTGCATCAAGTATTTATGCAATATCGCCCACCAGCTCCTGGATACTGTATCCATATAAAATCATTTTGGGATGACACATCTATTAACACTACAGCATTTACACGCGCGGGATATTTTCAAATGTCTTGACCGTTGGTCATATGGCGTCCCATCATAGAACATGGCTTTGTACATGTCACGCTAGCCAACACCCTCGTCAGCCGAAGAGTTCATGGTTGTTATTTCAAGTACTGCCTAAAATACTTCTTTACTGTATCTTGTATTGTCCAGTACTGATTATATAGCATGTGATTGTATTTGAATTATCTGTGTCTTGATAAATGGGTGGACTGCGTCGAAAATTTGACATATTTCATGTCCACACTGTTAGAATTATTTCTTTGTCCCATTTATATATGTTAACAGCATTACAGATGTATATTAACTGTAATTTACGCTTAGTTTATTTAGCATGTAACACTAGATAAACACTCAACATATATTTGTTCTCAAATGAAAACCGGAAATACTTGTATATTTTTTCATTTCAGAATATTTTATTGAAGATGTTAATTCAAAAGGAATTTGGCAACAGGCAATGCCTATATTAGCCCTCTCCTGATAATTACATTGATAACAGTACAATACATAAAATCCACAACTAGAAAATATATGTAGTGCAAAGATAATAGTGATTAAACAGACAATTTCGGAGAGTCTCGAAAGTTGAATATAAAAAATCACGAAGCGTATGTTAGACATGTCAAAATGCCTCTTAGATTAATACTTTTTTCACATCTTAATTAATAAATCTAAAATCAACTCGATTAATTATAATTAGTTATTAATATCTTATATAAAGCGTTTGGTATCTCTAATGTATTCCTTTACGATCTTCAATAACATATCATTTGAATTAAAAACATAACTATTATATCCATAGAGGAAAGTTTCGATAGAAAGAGGAATGTTAACATCTAATACAGCAATGGAGTTACTTAGGCGAATTCTTTGATTAGTATAGAGAGGACAATACCGAAAATAGTGATAGGAATCTTCAATCGGAAAACCACACCGGCAGGCAGGACTATCACATAAGTGAGAATAAAATAAATCAGTTTAGATTACTAGCGGAATTTCTTTACTGACATACTTTAATATTGATTTTTCTTTCGCCAGAATATTTAAATGTTTAAGAACACAGTGGGAAATTATCTGTAATACCAGCCTGTAAGCATTGCTTTTTTTTATTTCACGTACGGAAGACATAGAGGGAAACGGACAGGACGGACTGATCCATTCAGACATCAAGGACGGAAACAAACTATTGCTGTGTAGTTGAGTTCTCAAGGCAGGAATATTAAACAATCTAGCATGGCGAAAATTATAGACATCATTGGTGTTAATAAAAGGTCGTAGTTAGTCAGTGATATGATGCGGACAGTTATTGTTAAAAATATTATAAAAAAGTAGTATTTTGATGTAGATGTCTTCTAGCAATTAGAGGTACAATATCAGTTTCATAATATAATACTGAATGACTAGTTCCTTTTCTTAATCCAGTAATTATACGTATTGCATCAAGTTGAATTGACTCCAAGAGGTTCCATTCTACCTGGGTACAGTTAGACCACACAATACTAGCATATTCTATGATAGGCCGAATAAAAGAAGTATACATAGTTGTAAGAGACCTATCAATTTTGCATTTCAACATCCTGAGTATATTTATCCTTTTATATGCTTTTTCATAAATAAAATTGATATGAGTCGACCAGTTAGCCATAGAATTAAAGAGGAGACCAAGATGTTAGTGATTTGTTACATTTTTGATAGTAAGGTTATTAAAGACCAGATTAGGATTTAAAGTCTGGGAGTCAACACGCCTTGTAAAAAGAAGAGCTACTGTTTTTTTCTGGATTAAAAACAATTTCTCAGGCGTCTACACATGAGGAATTTTTCCTGAGATTAGAATTTAAAATATTTGCAGATTCCTGTCGGTCTCCCTCTATAAGTATATACAAAGATGTGTCATCAGCAAACAGTTTCAAATCTGAAGTTAAATTTTCACATATATCATTTATATATAATAAAAATAGATATGGACCCAACACGGAACCTTTGAGCACACCTGCCTGAATGGTTTTCCAAGAAGTTCTGAATCCATCGACGACCACTCTCTGCATCCTACCGTTTAAATAAGATGAAAACCACTTAATCATATTTCCCCTGATACCAATTTTTTTTTCAATTTATATATTAGACCATCATGTCAAACTTGGTCAAAAGCTTTACTTATATCGCAGAAAACCATTCTTGCCTCTTTACCCTTATACAAACGTTTTACAATTGTGTCATATATATGCAATAGTTGAAAAGTAGTTGAATCTTTAGATAAAAACCCCGATTGATTACTGGAAATGATATTATTCTCTGATAGAAAATTAAACATGTACTTTTTTACAATTTTGTCTTATATTTTACTAAAAATAGGAGTAACAGAGATTGGTCGAAAATTCGATGGATCAGATCGTAAACCGTTGCCTTTATAAATTGGAGTGACATTAGAATGCTTCCATACAGTCGGAGGAATACCAGAAGAAATAGACTTGTTAAATAGTACATGCAGTGGTTTAATAAGCGAATTAGAAATACCTTTAATAAATTTAGGGGGAATAGTATCCGGACCTGCAGGTTTACTTGCGTTGAGAAGACGTAACTGATCTACAATGTCTTGCTCGGTAATATTGATAGTAGAGAAGGTATGTTGAGGTTGGGGACAATCAGATGGTAAATCGTCAGCATTCTTATTGGAAACCGATATAGACGTAAAATAGTCGTTGAAGGATTCAGCTTTGTCAATAGGGTGTAATTTTAACTCTCCGTTTACAACCAAAGGGGCATCTGCTTCATTTTGTTTTTAGATTCATAACTGATTTGGCAATACGCCTTCACTTACCGGGCGGAATAGACTTATTAACTAAGGGTGATTGGAGTTTAGAAAGTTTTTTTTCTTTTGCCTCTTGGATAGAAGAAATCACTTCGTTCCGAATAGTTCTTAATTTGTTCCAAGAGGCAGGAGTATTGGTTAATTTAGCTTTCGAATGCTGACGATTTCTCTGACGAATTTTTATTATAATGTCATTCGTCATCCAGATTTTATCGTTGGGCCTAATAGTTACAGTATTTTTTGGAACATATTGGTCAATAGCTGTAAGAATTGTATCAGTGAGGATAGCATTCATGTTATTGGTATCACCTTGTAAGCGTTCATTCCAATCGATAGAATTAAGAAAGTTGTTAGCACCGTCGTAGTCTGTATTATTAAAATATAGGAGTGTTTTTTTATAAGCATGGTTTTTAAGAGATTTAAAATTGAGCTCTGTAGTTCCTGGACAGTGATCACTACAAGAGGGACTATGTACTGAAGTATTAGCTATAAGATTAGTATTATTAGTTATTAATACGTCTATTAGTTTTGAAGAAGAAGAAGTGCATGTAATTCTTGTAGGTTCCGAAACGGTATTTTCTAATCCATACTTTAATAAAATTCTTTGAAAATGAGAATTTGGATTAAGATTAATCATATCTTGATTTATATCGCCCACACGAATAATGTCTCTTTGTAAATCAGCTACATTGTTGAGATTATCATCGAGAATATCCCAGTAACTAACTGAGGTATTAAGGGGTCTATATATACAACCAATAAGAATAGATTCTAGATAAGTTCAAGATTATTGGACTCAAGGTCCGGTCTACGCTTAATGTTAATGTTATTTTTAGCATAAATAAGTATCCCGCCTCCATTATTATCGCGATCTTTTCTAAATATATTACCAAAGTTATCCAAGGAAATGTTATTAGCTCACCTGGACCGAAGGTCCGGTGAGCTTATGCCATGGTCCGTCGTCCGTCGTCCGTCGTCCGTCCGTCAACATTTGCTTCAAATCGCTACTAGTCAAAAAGTTCTTATTGGATTTTGACCAAATTTGGTCAGAAACATCCTTGGCAGAAGGGGATCAGATTTTGCATAAATGGTGACTCTGACCCCCAAGGGGCCTGAGGGGCGGGGCCCAATAGGGGAAATTGAGGCAATTCCTTTAAATCGCTACTAGTCATAAAGTTATGAATGGATTTGAACCCAATTTGGTCAGAAACATCCTTCAGGGAAGGGGAACAGATTTTGCATAAATGGTGACTCTGACCCCCAAGGGGCCAAAGGGGCGGGGCCTAATGGGGAAATAGAGGTAATTCCTTCAAATCGCTACTAGTCATAAAGTTATGAATGGATTTGAACCCAATTTGGTCAGAAACATCCTTTGGGGAAGGGGAACAGATTTTGCATAAATGGTGACTCTGACCTCCAAGGGTCCGAAGGGGCGGGGCCTAAGGTAGCAGTGTACAGTAAAAATGCCAAATTCTGAAAAATATGGCACATGCTTTAGATATGTAAACATTGCCAGTTAACCTTACATATAACCTCTAATAAAGTATATATATTTGAAATCTGTACAACATTTGCAATTTTAATAGAGCTCTGAAGGATAAGTAAACTGATATTTTCTGTGATTTTTAGAGCTGTGAATACCATGGTAACAGCTTAAAAAATTCTCAAAAATTGCAAAATATTATGATATTTGACCCAAAATGGCACAATTCTCTACACAATTTTTTTTCTGAGACCTATTTAAAATTAAATATCTCTATCCCAAAGACAGAATTAATCTTGTTTGGACATATGTTGTAAATTAAGTTTTTCCGCTATCTTACCTTTTCTGTGGGCTTCCATTTTGCGCTGTAGGCCAAACTAAATTTCCTGTGTAAACACACGTTCGGAAAATCCGGA
Source organism: Pecten maximus (assembly GCF_902652985.1). Taxonomy (NCBI): domain Eukaryota; kingdom Metazoa; phylum Mollusca; class Bivalvia; order Pectinida; family Pectinidae; genus Pecten; species Pecten maximus. The sequence goes on from NW_022979484.1 coordinate 104,575, forward strand.
TATTTAAAATCCGGAACCAATTTATTGATTTTTGTTTTAATAAATGTGAAGCCTGTATGTACTACTTCATACTGGATATACCAATTATAGTGTACATTTATTTTTTCATTTTTTATACATATCATAATACAGGAGTTATTTGCTTAACAAAAAAATTGCCCATGGCCAGGCTGTCTTACTGTGGTGTGCTACCTTATACATCACTTTTGTTAATTCTAATTTTACTAAAAAGCCCATGAATGTCTAGAATATGTTCCGACGAACAAAATGACATATCGGGTTACTGTGTATCTTTAATAGTCACCGAGTATTGCTGATTTCCCTGAGAGGTGTATTTTGACAACTTTTTCTCCCAATCCAGTAATAAGGGGAGGTAATTTTGAAGATGAAAACTCCCATAATTCTGTATATCTCTTGAATAAAGTTGTGTTTTGAGTTGAATGTGGTACTTTGAGTCTCTGTGCATGTAATCAAGCAAAAATACTATACAACTATCAAATTTAGCCTTGTAATATGACGTCATAGTTACCATGACGTCATCAGTAACTATGACGTCATCAGATGGTATCTATGACGTCATAAATACTCAATGGTGTCATAATAAATAACCAAATTCCTTTCCAAACCTCAGCTTAGCAACACATGCAATATTCTAACTGATAAATCATGACATGACATCCAAGATTTCAAAATGTCATGCCTATGACATCACAGTCATCTGTTTCCACCCCGGTAATTCAGATATGTACCAATGATCATATGAAAGTGTCCGCTGATCCCATTTTATGCGGAAAATGCTATTTTTTCTGCTTTACCGAAGGAAGTGACAATAATTGACAATATTGTATCAACCGTACACTCCATCAATTGAAATTACATGCTTACCAATGTATAAATAAATTGAAAATAATGGTTTCACCAAATATTTCAAAAAATAACACTTACTGTAATAGTTTCCATGGATACGGGGTAATAAATCAGGTAAAACAAACCAGAATTCAGTCTATATGGTTTGTTAGATACCCAATAAATTATTTTGGGTTTGTTATAAAACATAGAATATCTTTTCAATTTACACTGACTCATTAACATTATGCTTAATTAACCCACCCTTAAAATGGGTAAATATGCGAGTTACCTCCCTTGATTCCTCTAATATGACAAGCCTGATAATAAACAAGTTTTAAATTGTTTTTATGCATTTTTGAGCAATAATGAACTAAAATGAAGCTTAATCAAGCATAATTAAGCACAATTTCCAAAAAATGACATTTTTCAGCCCTTATAAGGTAGCAGTGTACAGTAAAAATGCCAAATTCTGAAAAATATGGCACATGCTTTAGATATGTAAACATTGCCAGTTAACCTTACATATAACCTCTAATAAAGTATATATATTTGAAATCTGTACAACATTTGCAATTTTAATAGAGCTCTGAAGGATAAGTAAACTGATATTTTCTGTGATTTTTAGAGCTGTGAATACCATGGTAACAGCTTAAAAAATTCTCAAAAATTGCAAAATATTATGATATTTGACCCAAAATGGCACAATTCTCTACACAATTTTTTTTCTGAGACCTATTTAAAATTAAATATCTCTATCCCAAAGACAGAATTAATCTTGTTTGGACATATGTTGTAAATTAAGTTTTTCCGCTATCTTACCTTTTCTGTGGGCTTCCGTTTTGCGCTGTAGGCCAAACTAAATTTCCTGTGTAAACACACGTTCGGAAAATCCGGATATTTAAAATCCGGAACCAATTTATTGATTTTTGTTTTAATAAATGTGAAGCCTGTATGTACTACTTCATACTGGATATACCAATTATAGTGTACATTTATTTTTTCATTTTTTATACATATCATAATACAGGAGTTATTTGCTTAACAAAAAAATTGCCCATGGCCAGGCTGTCTTACTGTGGTGTGCTACCTAATGGGAAAATAGAGGTAATTCCTTAAAATCGCTACTAGTCATAAAGTTATGAATGGATTTGAACCCAATTTGGTCAGAAACATCCTTCAGGGAAGGGGATCAGATTTTGCATAAATGGTGACTCTGACCCCCAAGGGGCCTGAGGGGCGGGGCCCAATAGGGGAAATTAAGGCAATTCCTTTAAATCGCTACTCGTCATAAAGTTATGAATGGATTTGAACCCAATTTGGTCAGAAACATCCTTTGGGGAAGGGGAACAGATTTTGCATAAATGGTGACTCTGACCCCCAAGGGGCCAAATGGGCGGGGCCTAATGGGGAAATAGAGGTAATTCCTTCAAATCGCTTCTAGTCATAAAGTTATGAATGGATTTGAACCCAATTTGGTCAGAAACATCCTTTGGGGAAGGGGAACAGATTTTGCATAAATGGTGACTCTGACCCCCAAGGGGCCTGAGGGGCGGGGCCCAATAGGGGAAATTGAGGCAATTCCTTTAAATCGCTACTAGTCATAAAGTTATGATGGATTTGAACCCAATTTGGTCAGAAACATCCTTTGGGGATGGGGAATAGATTTTGCATAAATGGTGACTCTGACCCCCAAGGGGCCAAAGGGGCGGGGACTAATGGGGAAATAGAGGTAATTCCTTCAAATCGCTACTAGTCATAAAGTTATGAATGGATTTATACCCAAATTGGTCAGAAACATTCTTATGTGAAGGGGAACAGATTTTGCATAAATGGTGACTCTGACCACCGTGGGGCCAAAGAGGCGTGGCCCCATATGGGAAATAGAGGTAATTCCTTCAAATCGCTACTAGTCATAAAGTTATGAATGGATTTGAACCCAATTTAATAAGAAACATCCTTTGGGGAAGGGGAACAGATTTTGCATAAATGGTGACTCTGACCCCGAGGGGCCAAAGGGGCGGGGCCCCATATGGGAAATAGAGGTAATTCCTTAAAATCGCTACTAGTCATAAAGTTATGAATGGATTTGAACCCAATTTGGTAAGAAACATTCTTGGGGGAAGGGGAACAGATTTTGCATAAATGGTGACTCTGACCCCTGAGGGGCAAAAGGGGCGGGGCCCCATATGGGAAATAGAGGTAATTCCTTCAAATCACTACTAGTCATAAAGTTATAAATGCATGTTGTAAACTCAGAGAGTCTGGACTTCATTATTTCTTTAAAGCAGTTGGGATCCCCACGCTATAACCATAAATAGCATTGTTTGAGGTTAACAAACAAAAGGAATTGAACATGAACATTATTTTGACATTTGGTCAAATCGAACCAGGTGAGCGATACAGGCCCCATTTGTGATGGTAGGTACAAATACGTGAACAAATAACCCTGTCTCATCTGATATATGAGAAACGTTTGGAATGCCGAAGTGTTAACAGACGTGTCATCCCAAAATGATTTTATATGGATACAGTGTATAGGTGGACGATATTGTAAAAATACTTCATGCACTATTGTGAACAAATAATCCTGTCTCATCGTGATATTTGTGTTTCGATTGAGTATGAATAAGGTAAGTACATATACCTTGCAAGACACAAGAGTCAGATTAGGCCGGGAGAAATATCCCCATATTCCAGATATTGCCCGAAATCATTGTGTGACATTTGAATCAGCTAGATGATTGTTCGATCAAACTGTTTTTCACCATTTTCACTCTATATTCGCTATGCATTACTTGTAAACAGTACTTTGTTTCGGTTTGTATGCTAAATTTATGATAGTTATTTTTTTAATTGGGATTAATTGAGTGATTAATTGGTTGATCAAATATAGAACAGCCTATTAATATATCTGGTCATACAGAACCAAGAATAGAAGCAAAACGACATCAAAGTCAAATCAACATCACATTCTTTATGATGCATTGATATCGTGGAAATATTCACTTTCTCAAACAGTCTCTTCGTGTTATTAACTTGGTAACATTTTCAAGAATATGCTGAAAATCGATAAGTCTATCATGAAGTGCTTAACAGTTAACCCCCTTCGCATACCACAAAAACCTCCTTGCTTTATTTAACATGTATGAATTATAACAAATAAGTGACCAAATCGGCGGGCGAGACTGACTTCTCTCCTGATAACTTTGTAACAAAGACGCCAATTAAAAAATGAATCTTGATAGAGTGTAACTTATTATCAGGATGTGACATAGGTGTATGTTATTCCATTTGAACTTCACAAACGATGAAACAAAAGAATTAAAACATGTGTAAGGTGTTTATATAGAAATACGTATCATGGCCGAGGGCAGCCTTCACAGCCCAATGTATTGGAAGTTTAATGCAACAAATAGAGACGCACTAAGCCATCATAAAAACAAACGGGACATATATATTACAATATTAGTTAACATACAGTGAATATTGTTTTTAAAATAATTAAAGTAATTTAGAATAAGGTACACATTTTACATTGTATACATGAACCAAATTGAACGTATTGTTTCCATATTTTAATTAAAAGGTAAAATTAATTTATGTCTTCGGGCATGAAACATTTTATCTTTTCATACAGTGATATCGAAGACTTGAAAATAAAACTACATGCACGTACATCTTGTTTATCTATGAAAGCATGGACTAGATATCAACATGAAAAAAAAACAATAGTTAAACAAATAATTGAGAATCGTTATATTCAGAGGTATTTATATTTGAAAGGACATGTAAGGATGGAAAGTATGATATGAAAAGATAAGTTGCAATGTCATGCATGGGTTGAACAAATATAGTCTCGGTTAAGTATGAAGAAAAACAATCATCTAAATAGTTCTGCCTAGTTAGTGCTAAACAATGAATGCATGATTGTTTATTGCAGTTTACAATAATAATTAGTATGTTCACACACAATTGCAACAATTGGACACTGTAACAACATGAAGCTTGCGTGACATATCAAGTTTACAAGTATGTAATACTTCAGCACTTACGAATGTGACAATATAACAATTTGAATATACCCCCGGAAGTTTACACAAAACATTAATAGCTGAAGTACAATAACCTTGGTCTCAAATGAAGAAAAATGCACTCTTGTGTAATGATACAAAACATGTTTATACATAATTGTCAAACACCATTGAACAGGTAACACAACAATTGTATTCAAAATACATTACCACATGAAATAATATGTTCAGACAGAAAATATTCAAGTCATACCTATACTCGTACAGTCAGATCACATATGAGCCACAACCAAATACAAACTTAATCAAGCTTGACCTAACCAGGGTTTCTGGAGTTTGCGATGGAAGAGAAAAAATACGAATCTGCCAGGACTCAAACTAGGGACCTCCACACATTTTTAGGTCACCTGAGACAAAGTCTCAGTTGACCTATTGCGATCGCCTTTCGTCCGGCGTCGTCCGTCGTGAGTCGTTCGTCGTAAACAATTTACATTTTCAACTTCTCAATAACCAACAGGCGCAGATTCCTGAATTCGGGTGTGTAACATGCTGGGATGAAAGGCAACAAAGTTTGTTTAAGTTGATGACCTTGACCTTCATTCAAGTTTACAGAGGTCAAATATGTTAAAATCTTTAAACAACTTCTTCTTTATAACCAAAAGGCCCAGAGACCCATTTGGTTTGGTTTGGTTTATTTTGTTTAACGTCCTATTAACATCTAAGGTCATTTAAGGACGGCCTCCCGTGCGTGCGGTATGTATGCGTGTGGTGAGTGCGTATGTGTTTCGGGAGGCCGCGATATGTTCGTGTTAAGTCTCCTTGTGATAGGCCGGAACTTTTGCCGATTTATAGTGCTACCTCACTGAAGCATACTGCCGAAGACACCCAGCAGCACACCCACCCGGTCACATTATACTGACAACGGGCGAACCAGTCGTTCCACTCCAAATATGCTGAGCGCTAAGCAGGAGTAGCGACTGCCATTCTCTGGTATGTCTCGCCCAGGGGACAAAATCCAAAGCCTTCCTCACAGGTGCGAACGCTCAACTAAAGGCCAAAAGTGAGGCATTGTCAAGGGAGACACCAGGAAGAAGAAAGTTGTTAAGAAAGAAGAGAAAAGATAAGATCCCAAGTTAAGTCGCCTCTTACGATCATGCAATGGGGGCAGCAGGTACAATTCTTACGCCCTACCTGCAGGGAGCCCAGAAACCCAATATTAGGTCTTAAGCATGCTGGGTTGTAGGGCTACCAAGTTTGTTCAAATGGATGACCTTTACTTTTATTCAAGGTCACATGGGTCAAATATGCTAAAATCTTTAAACGACTTCTTGATAACCAAAATATTAGGTCTGTAGCATGCTAGGATGAAGGGCTATTAAGTTTGTTATAATGGATGACCTTGGCCTCCATTCAAGGTCACAAGGATCTAACATACTAAAATCTTTTTAAACAACTTCTTGATAACCAAGTGACCCAGAGACCCAATATTGGTTCTGAAGCATGCTATGATGAAGGGCTACAAAGTTTGTTCAAATGAATTACCTTGACTCACATTCAAGGCCACGTCGATCAAGTATGCTTAGCCAAAGTACCGAGAGACATTATATTGGTCCTGTAGCATGCTTTCAAATGACTGCAGGATCTATATATGAAAAGATCACTGCATTGCAGATGAGCGATTCGGGCCCATTGGGCCTTTGTTCAAAATAGCCGCCGACTTCTGATTAGTTGAGGCTTGTCCGGACAACTTCTACGAAAATACTCAGACCTCAGCTCAGGACCATCGGTCAAAGGTCAAAATGTGTATCACTCTTAAATATTTTGTAATGAGGCAAAGTTTGTTGTAATTAAGTTAAATGACCGTCAGGATATGTGCACGAACCTTAGAAGTTATCCCGAGTAAACAAATCCATTCTTCGCTGTAGACTGATTTCCATTTTTATTTCGGCATATTAGAGCTTAGATCTTTTTCAGCCGTTCAGTAGTATGGAAACCAAAACAAAAGTAACTATATATATAGTAAGTGACATGGCCGCCGAAAAGAATTCGCTGTGCAGACGACTGATTGAATTGTTGATTTGTAAGATAACGTTGTTGGCTCACTTTAAAAATCGTTCTGATTTCAATACAGTTGAAATATGAAGATATCTGACGGACTGGTTTATTTTTTAATTATTATAAACCGAACAAGATCCAACTACACTTCAATAATTATTTTATTGCAGTAAGGAATCACTGATGTTTAACGAATACAAACCTTGGGTGAGTACTTAATTTATTAGTTCGTTTGTTTTTTTTTCTCATTCTTTAACTTAATATCAACCAAGTTTGATGAAATTTTATATGCAGCCATATATCGATTCGATATCGGATGAGTTCGAAAAGTTCGATACTTTGATGGTATGCACATGTTGGTCCTGACTAACACCCGGGGGCTTATGGACGGGGCCAAAAATGGTAAAATTAGTTGAAATTTCAAACATTTTCTTATCAAGACCCAAATAAGATGAAATTAAATAATATTCATGGATAAAAGGGCCTTAATGGTTTTGTACCAAAATTGTGAATCACATGACCCTAGGATCTCTCTCCATTTGTGGAGGGTTACACTTTACTATAGTTTATATAGTGAAATCTTATGTATGACTATCATTTGTTTTATTTCTTTTTCGGAATTCATTCAGAATCGGTAAATATTATCAGCATAGGAAGAGAGCTTGATATTGGCAATATATGATCAACATATTACTGGTGTTGAAAGTGATACGGGAATAAAATTCCTAACTAGCTCTTACATTGAGATGTCCAGTTATTCCAGTACTTGCCTGGTGACATCAGATGCTGTGTTTGGGGAGTCATGTCATGTCATGTCTTCGTTGACCGTCTAATTTTTCACGTGTTTTTTTTCTTTCCCTCCTAATGGCGAAACATTATCATACAATGTAAATGTATGGAACGCAGGCGATTTCTTTCCTGTGATATGTTGACAAGTCCGTGAATTTGTTTAATAGGAATTGTTCGTCTTTTCTCAGAAAGTCAGTTTTCAGGAATGTTTGCTACAACTTCAACATGCAGACGAATGCCTGCACCACGTTTGTTTCATGTACTTTACATTATCACTTAGGTAGACATCCTACATCTACTTCAACGAACTTTTTCATTTGCCTTCCATGCAGGGAAGGAGTTTTATCATCAAACGTTGTTGCAATACAAAGGCGTAGCAAAATGGCGATTGCTGCTTCGATTGTAGCGTTTATTCCTTCAGAAACTCTATCATTTGTTATGCAGTGAAGCTTCATGTACTTTATCAGCAAGTTCATTTTTGCACACTGACGTAGGTGTTCAACTATGCTCAGAGATTGGGGATATCTATGATATCCATGATAAAAACAATCTTCTTAGTCGCTTCCTCTGTTTTGACATGCAATATACAGTCGTGAAAATAAGAAGCAGTCGCTTTTCAGAGAATTTATGTGATTCTTTCTTTTAGTAATAGGAGTTTTGCTCAGTGTTTTAAGCAATGTTAGAGAATTCGCTTCACAAGGTTGAAAACATACATTTTCCTGTCCCGGTATTGAACAATACCAATGCTCTGATGCTGTCAAGAAAAACCCCAAAAAACGTTTCAGATCGTTTTGATAATTATTATTTTTTAAATAATCATGACAGCATTAATATGTCATATTGCGTAATACTTCACTTTGTCCTTTGTTTCAGTTTTTAACTTGGTGGGAGGTAGCATCAAAAGACGTGAGTTGTTTCAATGTGTTTCATTTTACACAAGGAACGTTTGCTTCACAATAATTCCAGAAACAAATTTCTTTGTCGTTACCATTTTAATGTCCTAGAATGCTTCATATAGTCCAATGTTTCCTCAATGGGACACTTGGGAATATTATTTATCCAAGCCTTCAAAAAGTATAATAAAATACTTACTAAAATCAAAGTATTCTTCGTCCTTTTAAGTCAATGTCACTACAACAAAACAAAATTAATTAAGATTGGTTCAATAGAATTGCCGTTATTACTCAAAGTCTCCAAAATCGGAAATGAAGTTACGGTGGTCATCTTGTTTCCTACCCAGAAAATAATCAGATATATAATTTTATATATAGCTTTTTAACTCGGTTAAGGTCTGTATGACTCGGTTTACGTCTGTGTGACTCGGTATAGATATATGTAATTTATATAGATATATGTAACTCGATATATATCCATGTAACCTGGTATAGGTTAATGTGACTCGGTATAGGTCTATGCTACTGTGTATAGGTCTAAGTGACTCGTTGTATGTCTATGTTACTCTGTATATATCTATGTAACTCGGTATACGGGCATTGTATATGAAACAAATTAACGAAAAGCATTTGTGTCATGAAAGACTTGCCTAAATCGTGTGTTGGAAAACGCAACTCATCAGAGACATGTTAAAACATATTTTGAATTACCATTTACCAATTATCCACCACGACCAAGCTCTTGTGATTTGTAGGGTTGTTAGTGTATTTATTATTTACTTATACCGTAGTTCTGATACATATTTCTTTCTCATCTATCGCCCATTAATTTAAATCAGAACATTATTTTAGTATTTAATTTCATTATAAAGACCAGTTTTGTCAGATCTTTACAAATCATCAACATGCATATTTGTAAAATTTGTACAAACAATATTCGGAGTTTATATCTTTACCGATAGATATACACGATTGAACATATTCCACTTTGATACAGGGTGATGCTTTGGAAAGAGCAGCGTCACGGGGGAAAACTGAAATAGCCAAACAACTACTAACTTCCGGTGCTGATCCTAACAAGGTGAGTGTTGTATTCAGCCATTGGTTCATTTCAGACACTTTTTAACCCAAACACGTCTACTGGTTCCGAGTTTCGTTACCGTTTACAGATGTTTGCAACATTTCCAATATTTGGTATTAGTCTTACCGTTACAAAATGAAAGAATCATTAATGTAAATATCTCATTTTGACACAGGGTTATGCGTTGGAAAGAGCAGCATCACGGGGCGAAACTGAAATAATCAAGCTACTACTTACTTCCGGCGCTGATCCTAACAAGGTGAGCGCTGTCATCGGTGATTTATTCGTTTTAATCATTTTTAAACCAGAACAGGTCTACGGGTTTAGAGTTTTGTTACTGAATACAAATGTTTGCAACACTTTCAATATTAAGAGTATAACAAATATAAATATCTTCTTTTGGCACAGAGATGTATGAAGATTGTTCTTTAGATGCTTAGGTGCTGTTGATGTGTGTTATCGAATGCCTCAGATCGCAGACACGTTTATGTCTCATCTATTGTCAACCACTTCAATCATCGAGAATCAACGGTGTATTTGTCATAAATTGAATCCCTATCTAGGTTGTATTACATATTTCGAATTACTTTGAAATATAGGTTCTGTTGTAATCGCTTGCAGTTTTCGAACATTTAAACATATATGTGTACAATTTGGAGACGAACAAATTACGATATTGAAGATGTTTTTACACATACATTTTCCAATCCCTAAAAAGACCTGTTTCACAATATTTTTAAGATGGCGTTTAGATGATATAGTTTCACACAATGTGTGTTCACTGCCGCATACGTACAGGTGCCGACTTTCATTCGTTATTACAAAAGCTTGCATTATTTCCAATATCTGATATTAATTCTTTGCCTACAATAACCTTGAGTAAAATGATCATACTTTGGCACAGGGTCATGCGTTGGAAAGAGCGGAGTTATTTGGTCATACCGAAATTTTCAATCTGCTGCTTACTTATGGCGCTGATACCAACAAGGTGAGTGCTTCGATTTAATATTGCCCTGAAACTGGACGCATTATATAAGAATTGGTATTGGGGGATAATCAGTTGTTGCTAAATAAAAGGAAAAGTAAGGAACTTCACGGAAAAAGACACGTGGCTATTTATTGGCGCGTAAACAATATCTATTCATCATATCAAACTCTCTGGTTGAACGCTTTTCCTTTATTTATTATTTCTTACTGCGAAATAAACAACCCCGTTTAATTCATGCCTTCGGCCTGATGACCGATTGTGATACTAGTCGGTTGTCTGTCCGTCTTTTTGCATTCTTATATATAGTTTTACGCAATTACCATTTCTTAAGTATTTCTTTTCAATATTTATTCTTCTGTGGTTTAAGCCAACATCTAATTCATATCGTTTACTACATTGTGTTTGGTATGTAACATTTGTTTCAATCGCTTCCACACAACACAAAAAGGAGCTTAGCTTTTCTCGTCGTTAAAATTGTTTGCATCATTTTCAACGTTTAAGAATCACACTTTGACACAGGGTTTTGTTTTGGAAAGAGCAACAGCATGTGGCCGTACTAAAACAGTTAAACTTCCTTTAATATACCCGGTACTTTGTTGACACAAAACTTTGATATACCTGGTGATTTGTTGTCACCAAACTGTTATATACCTGGTGATTCATTGTAACTAAACATTGATATACCTGGTGATTTGTTGACACCAAACCATGATACAACTGGTGATTCGTTGTCACCAAACTTCAATATACCTGGTGATTCATAGTCACCAAACTTTGATATACCTTGTGATTCCCAATCTAATTAAAATCTAGATGGTTATTCTCACTACGTTACATGAACATCTAATAACATCCCATAAGGGGTCACGTCAGGGTGACCTTTTGGATTAGCCAATCAAATGACTACTCCCAGAATCTTGGAAGCTAATTTTACGTGTCCGAATTAGCATGACTAGATTACAATAGCTTGTATAATCTGTAATTAGTTTCAAGACATTTCGTCCCACAAAGCATAAAGCTATATACGATGTGCCGAAATGGTTTGCTTCAGATGCAATTTGTGACGAAATGTTTTGCTTCGACGACATCGGCAAAGAGACAATTCGCCCTGAAAGTGAAATAGACACATATCGGAGGTCATCAGAATGTGACCCCTGATGGGATGTTGTTAGATTTCCATGTAACGTAGTGAGAATGACCATCTTGATTTTAATTAGATTGTGTGATTCCTTGACACTATGCATTTATGGCCCTGGATGCAGTGTAATATGAAGGGTTTTTTTACCCGAAGGTATCATATTTCCCGAGGCTTGTTTTGCAGATTTTTATCTTTTTATACTTCTTCGACTGCACGAAACCGTTTGCGTTTCTGTTCGTCTGCAATTTGTAAATAACTGGAAGGGAGACAACTCCTCGCAACAGAATGTGGGGGTCGCCATGGGGGCACGCGGTCCAGGGAGATATGATATTTATCTCCCTGGCTGATGCGCCTCGGGGAGAAATGGTGTTTTGTCTCTCTTCCATGTGATACGTTTCGGCTAATCACAGGCACTGTTACAAACATGAGGTATAATAATAGACTTTGATAAACTTTGTGATTCGTTGACACCAAACTTTGATATACCTTGTTAATCATTGCAACCAAATTTTGATATACCTTGTGAATCATTGCAACCAAAGTTTGATAGACCTTGTGAATCATTGTCACCAAAGTTTGATAGACCTTGTGAATCATTGTCACCAAACATTGATATACCTGGTGAATCATTGTCACCAAACATTGATATACCTGGTGAATCATTGTCACCAAACTTTGATATACCTTCTGAATCATTGCAACCAAACATTGATATACCTGGTGAATCATTGTCACCAAACATTGATATACCTGGTGAATCATTGTCACCAAACTTTGATATACCTTGTGAATCATTGCAACCAAACTTTGATATACCTGGTGAATCATTGTCACCAAACTTTGATATACCTGGTGAATCATTATCACCAAACTTTGATATACCTGGTGAATCATTGTCACCAAACTTTGATATACCTGGTGAATCATTGTCACCAAACTTTGATATACCTTGTGAATCATTGCAACCAAACATTGATATACCTGGTGAATCATTGTCACCAAACTTTGATATACCTGGTGAATCATTGTCACCAAACTTTGATATACCTGGTGAATCATTGTCACCAAACTTTGATATACCTGGTGAATCATTGTCACCAAACTTTGATATACCTTGTGAATCATTGCAACCAAACATTGATATACCTGGTGAATCACTGTCACCAAACTTTGATATACCTGGTGAATCATTGTCACCAAACATTGATATACCTGGTGAATCATTGTCACCAAACATTGATATACCTTGTGAATCATTGTCACCAAACATTGATATACCTGGTGAATCATTGTCACCAAACTTTGATATACCTGGTGAATCATTGTCACCAAACATTGATATACCTGGTGAATCACTGTCACCAAACTTTGATATACCTGGTGAATCATTGTCACCAAACATTGATATACCTGGTGAATCACTGTCACCAAACTTTGATATACCTGGTGAATCACTGTCACCAAACTTTGATATACCTGGTGAATCATTGTCACCAAACTTTGATATACCTGGTGAATCATTGTCACCAAACATTGATATACCTGATGAATCATTGTCACCAAACTTGTATATACCTGGTGAATCATTGTAACCAAACATTGATATACCTGGTGAATCATTGTCACCAAACATTGATATACCTGGTGAATCATTGTCACCAAACATTGATATACCTGGTAAATCATTGTCACCAAACTTTTATATACCTGGTGAATCATTGTCACCAAACATTGATATACCTGGTGAATCATTGTCACCAAACTTTGATATACCTGGTGTATCATTGTCACCAAACATTGATATACCTGGTGAATCATTGTCACCAAACATTGATATACCTGGTGAATCATTGTCACCAAACATTGATATACCTGGTGAATCATTGTCACCAAACTTTTATATACCTGGTGAATCATTGTCACCAAACATTGATATACCTGGTGAATCATTGTCACCAAACTTTGATATACCTGGTGAATCATTGTCACCAAACTTTTATATACCTGGTGAATCATTGTCACCAAACATTGATATACCTGGAGAATCATTGTCACCAAACTTTGATATACCTGGTGAATCATTGTCACCAAACATTGATATACCTGGTGAATCATTGTCACCAAACATTGATATACCTGGTGAATCATTGTCACCAAACATTGATATACCTGGTGAATCATTGTCACCAAACTTTTATATACCTGGTGAATCATTGTCACCAAACATTGATATACCTGGTGAATCATTGTCACCAAACTTTGATATACCTGGTGTATCATTGTCACCAAACATTGATATACCTGGTGAATCATTGTCACCAAACTTTGATATACCTACCTGGTGAATCATTGTCACCAAATTTTTATATACCTGATGAATCATTGTCACCAAACTTTTATATACCTGGTGAATCATTGTCACCAAACTTTGATATACCTGGTGAATCATTGTCACCAAACTTTTATATACCTTGTGAATCATTGTCACCAAACATTGATATACCTGGTGAATCATTGTCACCAAACTTTGATATACCTGGTGAATCATTGTCACCAAACATTGATATACCTGGTGAATCATTGTCACCAAACATTGATATACCTGGTGAATCATTGTCACCAAACATTGATATACCTGGAGAATCATTGTCACCAAACTTTGATATACCTGGTGAATCATTGTCACCAAACATTGATATACCTGATGAATCATTGTCACCAAACTTTTATATACCTGGTGAATCATTGTCACCAAACTTTGATATACCTGGTGAATCATTGTCACCAAACATTGATATACCTGGTGAATCATTGTCACCAAACATTGATATACCTGGTGAATCATTGTCACCAAACTTTGATATACCTGGTGAATCATTGTCACCAAACTTTGATATACTTGGTGAATCATTGTCACCAAACTTTGATATACCTTATGATTTGTTGACACCAGCACCGTTATCATTCAATACGTGACAATACATGGATGTGATCTAACCTGAAATGTCGACTGTCACCAATAAAACACGGAAGAATAACTCTGGTGATATTTTGCTCTCAGTAGAGGATAGATGTTGTAAATGTTTCATCTCGATGCGTTACAGAGTGGACTGACTGAAAAGGAACTGACGACCAGCGAAGACCATAGCGTGGTGATATCGGATACACAGGGTGATGTTAGAGGCGACCATAGCGTGGTGATGTCAGGTACACAGGGTGATGTTAGAGGCGACCATAGCGTGGTGATGTCAGATACCCAGGGTGATGTTAGAGGCGACCATAGCGTGATGTCAGATACACAGGGTGGTGTTAGAGGAGACCATAGCGTGGTGATGTCGGATACACAGGGTGATGTTAGAGGCGACCATAGCGTGGTGTTGTCGGATTCACAGGGTGATGTTAGAGGCGACCATAGCGTGGTGTTGTCCGATACACAGGGTGGTGTTAGAGACCATAGCGTGGTGATGTCAGGTACACAGGGTGATGTTAGAGGCGACTATAGCTTGGTGATGTCAGATACACAGGGTGGCGTTAGAGGCGACCATACCGTGGTGATTACAGATACACAGGGTGATGTTAGAGGCGACCATAGCGTGGTGACAACAGATACACAGGGTGATGTTAGAGGCGACCATATCGTAGTGATGTCGGAGGCCCTGATCTCTCTGCCAGAATGTGATGATGACGAAAAAGGTAAAGCTAATAGAATGAAAAGCAGAAAACGTGATGTTATCCAAATAGCTTCGATGGCATATTCAAATGAAAAACGTCCATTTATATCAGAAATGTTTATCGTAAACTTCGTTAAAAAATCAACACCTGATTGATACCTTAGGTAGCAGTGTACAGTAAAAGTGCCCAATTCTGAAAAATAAGGCATGTGTTGATGATATGTAAACAGCCAGTTAACCCTACATATTACCCATAATAAAGTATATATATTTGTAATCTACACGACATTTGCAACTGTAATATAGTACTAAAGTCCGAGTTGACTTACATTTTCATGGTATTTCACACCTGTGAAAACCATGGTAACTAAGAAAAAAACCAAAACAAAATGCAAAATATTATCATATTTGCCTTCAATTTACAAAAATATGTACACAATTTTTTTCTAAAACCTATTTTAAAGTAAACATCTTTATCCCAAAGGCAGAATTAAACTTCTTTTCATACATGTTGTTAATTAAGTTTTCTTGGTAGCTCACCGTCTGTGCAGCCCTCCATTTTTTGATGCAAGTAAAGCTAGCATTTCCGGTGTCAACACACTTTCGGATCATTCCGAAATTCTTAATCTCAAACCAATTTTTTTTTTCTCAAATGTGAAGCCTGTATAGACCACTTCTTAATGACTACACCAATTTTGGGATATATATATATATTTAATGTCGTAATACAGGGGTTGCCTGATTAACAAAAAAATTACCCATGGCCAGGCTGTCCTACTGATTTGTGCTACCTTATCATTGATTATAATCGCCATTTTCCGTGTCGCGGAAGGGTTGTCTTAGCTTCCGTTAGACAGTGATATGATAACCACAGATTAAGATAGGTTTATAGATTAGGAGAATAAATATTATTAAGACTGTCGTAGTTGTTACCAGCAGTACCTGAAAAACAGCATGCTCGTATCAAAAAGTCGTCGGAGCTCGAAGTTTTGAAAGCAATTGCAAAGCGGAAGAGCCACAACATAGCAGATACGGCCGCTAGGAAAACCACAAGCACTCTGGTATTGCTTAGCAATACATGTCCTATACCTGCCCATGCTTGAAATAATAACAGTGACCTTGATAACCCTGAAGTCGTAATTACCCGAGAAATTAACGGTACTTGGTATGTTTGTGATGTTTGATCAAAACCTTCATGCCACTAGAGTGCTGACAAATAATGGTGTAACGTACTTGAGTACATGAAGGACCGAGAGTAAAATTGTTCAATTGTAAACGATAAACAAAACATGAGAAGCATCGGATAAAGATTGATTCAACATGGTCGATATTTCGCTATTGCACGTTATTTGAATGGACGTGTGTCCAACAGTAAGTCTTCCAAAACACTTTCCGGCTCGAATCGAATGTTTGTTCACGACAATAAAATCATCAAGAAGATCAATTTGCTCCTTTACTATCCTAATTTCAAATTAAAGCAAGGTGTCGGTATCGTATTTTTGTTATTGTTATGATTCATGTAACAGATTATTTGTTACAGTGGCATATATTATCGCAGAACTGGTTTGTTGTATAAATTGACATTTCAGATGCTAAATGGGTCGTCGAAATCGTGAAGAAGGGAGACATCAATAAGTTTGGAACTTTGGAAAACAAATATTCGACTCTACAGACTATTTGTTCCTCGAGCATACTTCATATCGTGGTTGTGTATGGCTCAACAGAAATGGTCGAATGTATGAAGAAATGGCACGGAATCGAATGGGATGAAGAAAGTGAAATTTCCGAGTACATATTCGGGAAAAGCTTGGCGGAATTAACAGTTACCAAAGTCACAGCCTTATATCTGGCGACTTTTATAGAGAGAACAGAGATGGTACGCTCGCTGATCCAACACTCCGGAGAAGACAACATCAGATGCTGCTTTCGGAACTTACATCTCACTGACGCAATAGAAGAGGTACTCATGATGGATGTAGCGAAAAAATTAAGATTGAAACATTCGGACCTCGACCCTGCCGTTATTCCAGGGCATAAACGTGGCAATGATGACGTAGGCAGAGTTTTCATTGTATATTCGAAACATGTCTTCAGGTCTTCAAGTTATAAACATGACGGTATTGATGTGGTGATGATCCGAAACCCGTACTTGTATACAAGAGAGTGCAACGCAGATGCGCGTTTAAGAATTTCGTGCGGCGATGCAAAACGGGCTGAAAAGGCTCTATCAATCCACTGCGAGAATCTTTGGATAAACCATAGCAACTTAAACATTATATGTACTAGTCCTGTGATTTACAGAGGAAATGGAGATGTCATCGAAAAGCCATGCATCGCACTATACTGTAGTACAAAGGGCGTAGTGCCACTCGGGGAACCAGAGTTCCCTAAACAGTTAGACATAGGAGACGGTGAATATATTGATGTTGATGTACACGAAGAGTACTTCAAACGAGGTGGATACAACTCAATGCCAAGTGATCACTTTCATTCAACTCTCAAAATGGGTTGTGATATCGGAAGGTCAACTCCTGAATATGATGCATGTGGGAATCGCCTGCCGTTAATTGGAGGCACACACGGTCCGTTTGTGAAGTTTAATAACAAGATTGGATTTCTTACTTGTGCACATGTTTTATTTGATGTTCCACTGTCAACAAAATGTGTTGATTTCCTACATGACGGTAGCAACACAGTTGAAGTTGCACAACCTTCAGTTGATTCAACGGCTTTTGGAAGTTCTCCATGTGGACATGTACATAGAGCTATTTTCAATCCGCAGCTGGATCCAAGTATTGATGTCGCTGTTGTTGAGTTGACTGATCCGAGTAGATTATCAACTGCTGGTCAATTTGCCAATGCGAAACACAGTAGCTACAAAAATGCAGGTTTGTCTTCAAGAAAAACGTTATTGTCAAAATTGTTGCTGATCTCGAGACTCGTAAACAGCTTATCATTCTGTATCTTAAGAGGCTAACGGTCCTTCCATTTATACGAAAGTGCCGTGAAAGCAACTCAAATTATCACTTTCTCATTAATTTCTTATCAACATATTCAGCGACATCCATGTCATTCATACTTATATTAAGTTGAGTTATAGTACTGGACAGTAACATATCTACTTCCTGTTTTTGTTACTGATATACAGTACTCTTAAATAGAGGTTACACAACGAGTGGTTGTTGGATATGGTATTTATTTCACACGAGTAAGTTTTTTTTTTAAAGTTACAAAAGACACCAGCTTTAGCGAGTGTTTTTTGCAACTTTTAAAAAATAACTTACGAGTGTGAAATAAATTCCATATCCAACAATTTCGAGTCGTGTGACCTGTTTCTACCACAATAATATCGGCTTGAATCAAAGGGAAACGTGGCCAAGTATAATTTCGCGTATGCAAATAAAGTGTACCGGTGACGTCCGGGACCCGGTGATGTGACGTCATTAGATTATTGATGAGGTCAATAACAATTGCAGCTTGGGTCAAAGTTCACCGTGTTAGCCAATCAAAATGCGTACAGAGTTTATACCACGTGTGGTATAAACAGATTGTTAATCAACAACTGTAATGATTAGTGTTGTGGTAGAAACGCAATTACATCATAACTGTCATTTGCATGTTGATTTGTTTGTTACATTGGTGTGTGTATTACATGTTAAACATTTCCGTTCTAACTTCATATAAATCAGTCATTCATCCTAGTTTATTAGTACTATGGTATTACATACTTTCAGGGTTTGAAGAACTCCCGGAGTACAGCAGTGGATCTATTCTAGCAGACTTAAAACATTTAGGTACAACACACATTGTATTTAAATTTGGAAGCTCCAGTGACCTAACAAAAGGGACACTAGATGTGTGTGGAACTCACGTAAGACCACTGTCCACGGCACTCGGCTTACCTAGATGTACAGGGAAGGTCGAAATGCAAAACCAGTATCAAGTCAGTGGTGCCCATCCGACAATGACGTTCGTCACTGAGGGAGACTCTGGTTCACCGGTGTTTATGAAATCTGACACGGGTGATTTGGTTCTAATAGGAATGGCTATCGGACATGCGTATGTAGGTACCAACCCGTTTCCATTAGCAGTTGTTACCCCTATCGGTGCAATATTGAACGCTCTAGGTCCAAAGTACTCCATAGCGTCGTTTCCATAGGAATAAATATAAACAGCCATTATCGCTGTAGACTATATACAAACTAGTTTTCTACGCTTTTGAGTCGCAGTCCAATCGTTCAATGAAATGCATTTATGATTCAGCACAAAACCACATGTCTTGAGGGGGCTTTTTGGTGTTCTTGGTGTGATTGATTGCTGTGTACGTACACGTACCTTGAAACTACTGTAGGAATGACCAATAAATCAAATATTTTTCCATTTTATTTTCCTTAATATTCGTGATACCCGTAAATACTTGAACTTTTGCATAAACTTGTGATGCAGGAAACTTGAGGTGTCGAAGTTGTCTTTTTATCGTACATATAGCTGTTTTAATATGTCCAGATTGTATAAGATGGTATCGAGATACATCTTAGAAAACAATTGGAATTGCTCATTAGTATCGGTGGTAATTGATGTGATAATCATATGTTATGTAATCAAGTAGTCCTTTTACCCAAGTATGCTACAGGTATGATATCACGTTGATGGGCTTCGTGCTTATTAAGAAGAAATTATTTTAAGGGAACAGTTTGCAACTAGCGGAAGGCCGGAGGGATGAACGGACGAACATTGTATAAGTTATCGTTCTCTTCTCACATGTGAGTTAATAAATAAACATTTTAGAAATATAAGATGGTTTCATTTCATTATAAGCTCACCTGGTCATGAGGCTTATGTAATGGCGCGGCGTCCATCGCCATCAATGTTTCTTCAAATTCCCATAATGGACTTTGTAACCAGATTTGGTGTAAAGCATCCGTGATGGAAAAGGATCCATTTTTTTTCTATTTACACTTGCTCTGGTCCCAGGGGCTGGGATAAATAAGGCAAATCTACATAATGCTTTCAATCCTTCATCTGCAGGAATAAAATTATATTGTCCATATTTGCGAACCCATTTTGAACAAACCGTGGGTCAGGCTCCGACTTTGCGTGAAAGGCATGTCCCAATAGATATAGTAATGTATAATGACTGTACACCAAAATGAAACAAGATCGAAACTAAGATGTTAGTCAGGATATGTGCACGAATCTTTTTTAAAGAAGTAAACAGATCTTTTCTTTGCAGTAGCCTGGTTTCCATTTTTATATCTACATATTAAAGCCTAGATCACTTTCAGGCATTCAGATGTATGGAAACCTAAACAAAAGTAACTATATATGCAATACACCACTTGCTATTTTCGCATAATAGCTATTGCTAAGTATGGATTCCACGAATGTCACTTTGTGTTGTATTCTATCTCAACACGAACGATACCAATAGTTCAATGTTCAATAATCCTCTTGATGTTTTTATCATTGTTCAACATTTTTCCGAGAAAGTTACTTCAGGGTCACATTCTGATTAAGTGTTTCTTCCGGTTAAATCATAAAAGCCATTTTTCGCGAAAATGTTGAGAATTCTTAATGGTGGATTTTAACAAGTCAGATACGAAACATATCATCAGTATGAAATAAATGAGCCAACGCAATTGTTCGCAATGCAAACAGAAAACGCATATTATCAAAATGGATGTAATACATTTTTTTCCTCTTATCGGTCATTTGAATTTTGCAGTATGATTATCATGAGAACATTAGAGCGTTTGAACTGAGGAGTAAATTGAACGGGTAAAGCATGTTCATAACTAAGACTTTTCTGAAATGGCCACCGCGAAGGTTTTGCTGTGTAGACGATTGATTGAATTGTTGATTTCTCAAAAAAGTAAGATTACTTTTCTAGCTCTCTTGGCAATCGTTCTGAATTAAATCCGGTTGAAAACTTGAAGATGCATGAAATACTATTATGTATGATTATTATTATAAACTACGACTTCTCCCAACAAGATCCAGCCACACTCAAATTCAATGTGGTAAAATAATTGTTAATGATGATGTTAGTAGAGCAGTAAAATTAAGTGAAATTAGATAGATAGTCGGATGATGTATGTGGTTATGTGAATTTTTAAGTATGTTTTGTTTATCTGTTAGATGTAAGTACTGATCAGTGTGGAGCGTGGTAAATCGTGTCAATGACTCAGTCGACCTGGCAAGAGTTCATGTGTCACGATTAGTCAGGCTACCAGGAACTGAGTGTACTTGTGTGTGTCGGTGTGCGTGCGTGCCTGCTTAGCGCTCAGCATATTTGGAATGGGACGACTGGTTCGCCCGTTGTCAGTATGATGTGACCGGGTGGGGTGTCCTGCTGGATGTCTTCGGCAGTATGCCGGGAGATGTAGAGATAGGGGTGTTACTTACGGGAGATGTAGAGATCCCTCGTTACTTTTGGCAAGCCAAAGTGGAAAAAAGTCACTATTTATGGATATCCATAAATAATTCTTAATATCCATAACTAATTCTAATATCCATAATTCGATTTATGGATATCCATAAATCAACTGTAATTATGGATATCCATAATTCATTTATAGATATTAAGATTCGAATTATGGATATTTATAGGCGATTTATGAATATCCATAATTCATCGCGTTTTTTAAATATCCGTAAATCATTTTTAAATATCCATAAATAAGCGACCCCTATGTCTGGTTGCACTATTAGAGGAGTTCCGAAAAAAAAGACATGCGCATATTAAATATCCATAAATCAGTGAGGCGAGTGTCGTTTACGATCTAAGAACCTCGTTGAGCACCTTGCTCTTATTGGCTGAAAAACACACTGCCAATCTATCGCGCTCGTTTATTGGTCAATAACAATAGAAAACGAAAGTAGCTTTCAATATAGTTCGGATACACGTAGATGAACTTTCCACCTCATCCACAACTTCACTGATATATGTTATATTTAACGTTAATCGCGCAAATTACTAATCTTCCATCTAAAGAAAACACAGCAAACTTTACGAGCCTGAAACAAAATGTTTTTGTTGTGATCAGACATCGTATATCGTCGCTTTGTTTTTTTTTTTGTTTTTTTTTGTATATTTATTTTGAGATCCCTCCCTACTTACGATGTGGTTTCAACAAGTTTTATTGTGACAACAAAAGGATTAGACAACAGGCAGTGTCTTTATATCAATATACATTTACACAATAAAATAGAATAATTTGTTCTAAAGCGAAAAAAAAACCCAACATTTGACACTTTTGACTGCCTTTTCGGAAAACATTCAACAGTTTCAAATGGGTTTGTTCACGAACAAGAGTAGATACATATACATGAATATTGAAATACAATTAGAACCATTGACTACTATGTATATGTAACGCAGTTGCGTTCCGCTCGTTTATTTTTGGACTCATTCCGGAAAATTGTAACAACCGGTTACGTAAGATACCCGTGCTGCTGTGGGCGCAGCATCTAAATTAATAGGCTGTCTTCTCATAAGTTGAATCACCTTCGAAGTTGAAGTTGAATATTGAAATTGGACGTTTTAATCAGATAGATAGACTTTGTAATTGTGCAACTGTGGCGATATTGAAGATGAGTACCGTTTCATAATAAAATGTAGCTTTTACGCAGATATCAGAAAACGTTTCATCAAACCGTACTACTAACGAAAACCTAGTATGCAGAAATTTGAACAACTTTTAGAAACAAGAAATATTAAAGATCTTTCAAATCTAAGGAAATTTATCATTTTCGACAACAAAAGACAATTGTTGCTAGAAATGTAATAGCAATAATAATAATTGAAGTATGCAGGCCTACTACAAATAATATAAGTTCCACGTCTGAAATAATGAAACATAAATGACCATTAGTCTGTTCTCTGATCATATTTTTATGTACGTGATATGCCACATCTTAAGTACAAAAATGTGTTCATAAATCATGTAATACATCTACTGCAATGCATGATGTAAACAAAGTTTGTTTATAATTTATGTTGTAGATCTACGTACGTACACCAACGACAGGTGCATTCTACACTCTACGAACACTATGATCCATACGCTGTCAAATAGAGAGGACATGAATGATTTTTCTTCAATTTAATATTCATTTCTATGTGCATTTAAAGTACCTCTCATACAATGTGCATATTAGGTCCTACCGATTTCAAATCTAGATTAAAATTACCAAAACAAAAACACAAATAACTTCTAAAACGTCAGAGGAGTTCCGATATTAACAATCAAGAGTTGTCTACCCTGCTGGCCGTGTTTCGATTTATGGATATTCATAATTCATTTTTAAATATCCAGAAATAAGTCGAATTATGGATATCCATAAATGATTTATGGATATCCATAATTAATTTATGGATATTCAAAAATGATTTATGGATATTCGGAATGATTTATGGATATCCATAAATAGTGATTTTTTTCCACTTTGGCTTGCCATAGTATGCTTCAGTGAGGTAGCACTATAAATCTGCAAAAGTTTCGGCCTATCACAAGGCGACTTAACACAAACATACCGCAGCCTCTTAAAACACATACGCACTCACCACACGCATGCATGTCGCACGGGAGGCCGTCATTAAATGACCTTAGCTGTTAATAGGACGTTCGACAAAATATACCAAACCAAACCGATCAACTATTGTGTGTATTAGCACATATTGACAAAATTAGACAAGATTATGAAATCGGATGTATATATACATGTGTACATGTGCTGACAAAGATACCTTTTTGTCCAAATATTTCCATAAAGAATGATAACACGACGACAGAGGTTTGAACTGTACTCACTTCTTTTAATTATCACAAAACTCCAAAATACAATCAATGTAGATTAAGTTAATATTATTTAACTGGAAAAATATGATGAGATTTTAATGTGCAGGAACTTTTTCGTGCATTTACGGCATGGCACGGTGAACAAATAAAAAATTATATTGATTGTTAAGTGATC
The DNA here is from genome assembly GCF_902652985.1 of Pecten maximus. NCBI lineage: Eukaryota > Metazoa > Mollusca > Bivalvia > Pectinida > Pectinidae > Pecten > Pecten maximus. The sequence continues at coordinate 129,046 of NW_022979484.1, forward strand.
TGATATCACTTGCCTAGTCACAGATTATTTGTAAACGTATTTAAAATATATTATATCAAATTACATTAATCACTCCACTGTGGGAGGAAAACGGAATAGTCAAAGAAAACGAAAGTGGTCGGGCTTGTGGTTCGATGCCTTTTAATATCCGATCGGGAAATCTAGGTGCAAGGCAAGCATATGACGACTGTACCATCCGACCTCTCAATGTTACCGGAAGTCAAATATTGGCAAATCACTAAATAGATAAGAAAAAAAATGAATCTATTATGAAAAAATATCTCTTCGAATGGTGAAATAAGCAATCGACCAAATGCTACACAGTAAGTGATTTTCACGAAATCTTAAAATAAATCCACTTATAGGCGTCTATATAACCTTATTACTTTATACCTTTGAGAGGACCTAAATAGGCTCTGCCTGATGTACAATCCTTTTGTCATGTTTATGTCAATAAAATGAAATTGAAATTGATGCCTGACGATGTGGTATGGTGGTCCCCATGGGTTAATTGACCTGTTTAACAACTCAGTGCCCAAATGTAAATACATGTCATTGTTCATATATACACACACGTAAACAAGATAGAACATTTAATGATTTAGAAAATCATTAATGATTGCTGTGTTTACAAACTGATTTGTGAGGTGTTTTGAATTAATACATCAACTCTAGTGTCACAGGTGACCGATTAATCATGTCCCGTTGTATATGCATTGTGAGCATAAACTGATGTCCTCATCTTTTAAGAATCAACACTTTAACGAAGTCTTTTTCGTGGTCCAAATGCCTTCTTAAAACAGATTAAAACAGACAGGGATTAACTATATGTATTGAAACATAACAAGAGGTCCGATCGGTATGTAGTCTATCATTCAGCAAAAACAATATGAACCAACCTCATTCGCGTACATATTAATTTAATCACATTTCATAAAAGTGATGGACTATAAGTAATAACTGAATTATTTAAACAGAAAGGCACATTGGACAACGGTAAAGGCACAATTGTTTCAACAAATATATGTTTCATCACTAAAATCGGCAACACGTTATAGTTTCTAGGATTTTATCATATCTGCAATATAAGATACTGTGATAACAATGAGCAACCTCAAACAATATAAACGTAACTATATACAACTTAATTGTTTACATAGTAGATACACTGTCGTGTAACCATTAATGTCACTTATTTTTGATAACTATCTGATTTAGCCAAGTACAGAGCATAACTGCAGTCTTTATTTTGGACTAATCCGAAACCACAATACATCTCTATTTTAACCGATCGGTATCATTTTCAACTGAATTTGCTGGAATAATTTAAGAATCTTTAACTTAAACAAATGATTTTCTTTCATTTTGTAACTAAGTGTATTAAAGAAAAGTGAACGTAATCAACATAATGCTTAATAGCGTATGTCACCAGAGAGTCTTTATGACAATAATGATCAACACAAGATGTTTTTAAACGTTTCATATGATTAAAAACTTAAAGCGAATTGAGCCTCTATGCCGCGTTTTACGGTTCACCACTTTGCAAAGGATCTACGGTTATTAATGCACTAAACAACATCCGATAAATATTTTAAAGTAACTTATTTCTGAGGAAGACTTTGTTATTGTTTTAGTCAGGTTGTTCTTGTGAAAAAATCAGTTTACAACTGAAAGTGTCTTCTGTGATCATATTGTCGAGTCATCCTGAAAAGACAAAATTCACTAAAGGTTGCATGAAAGTGATAAAGCAACAATGTTGTCATAAAAGTCTCAAGTCGGGTATCATATTTGTTAACACCAGACCACGGGGATGTATACATCCTTTACACATAAGCCAAAGTGAAGTAATATCTTCTACTAAATACTAAACATTTACAATGCAAATATCATCGTCGTAAATCACTATAAGCTGATTGATGATCAGGTTTATGTACTACATTGCAATATACATAAACTTTTAACACAAATCACCAATTCATTAAAGACGGGTTTTGCTTTGGTTGTCAATATTTTGTCGTACAGAGTTCGTATAAAAATACCAAAGTTTAGCTATTACCTAGTAATTAAAACTAGATAACAACAATGTACAATGCAATATAAATTGACTCCATGGATTAAATGTCATGATAAATGCTATCGATTGTTATACAACGCAACGAAGGGCAACATCTTTCCATTTTACGACACGTATTTTATGATATTTAAAATACTTTCTATCGGATTGCATTGATCTACATCCTACAAGAGAGAGTTTTCACAACAGCATGGCAAGTCTAAAGAATTTGTTCGAGTCTGTTAGTACATACAAAATTTTGAACTGTTTGAAACTTATTATGGCTTTATCACAAGATTTGACTAACCATAGCCACTTTTTAGCCCACCATCATCAGATGGTGGGCTATTCAAATCGCCCTGCGTCCGTGGTCCGTCGTCCGTCCGTCCGTCCGTCCCTCCCTCCGTCCGTCCGTCCGTCCGTCCGTCCGTAAACAATTCTTGTTATCGCTAATCCTCAGAAAGTACTGAAGGGATCTTTCTCAAATTTCATATGTAGGTTCCCCTTGGTGCCTAGTTATGCATATTGCATTTTGGGACCGATCGGAAAACAACATGGCCGACAGGCAGCCATCTTGGATTTTGACCATTGAAGTTTGTTATCGCTATTTCTGAGAAAGTACTGAAGGGATCTTTCTCAAATTTCATATGTAGGTTCCCCTTGGTGCCTAGTTATGCATATTGCATTTTGGGACCGATCGGAAAACAACATGGCCGACGGGCAGCCATCTTGGATTTTGACCATTGAAGTTTGTTATCGCTATTTCTAAGAAAGTACTGAAGGGATCTTTCTCAAATTTCATATGTAGGTTCCCCTTGGTGCCTAGTTATGCATATTGAATTTTGAGACCAATCGGAAAACAACATGGCCGACAGGCAGCCATCTTGGATTTTGACAATTGAAGATTGTTATCGCTATTTCTCAAAAAGCACAGAAGGGATCTTTTTCAAATTTCATATGTATGTTCCCCTTGGTGCCTAGTTATGCATATTGCATTTTGAGACCGATCTGAAAACAACATGGCCGACAGGCAGCCATCTTGGATTTTGACAATTGAAGTTTGTTATCGCTATTTCTGTGAAAGTACTAAAGGGATCTTTTTCATATTTGTTATGTAGGTTCCCCTTGGTGCTTATTTATGCATATAGCATTTTGAGACCAATCGGAAAACAACATGGCCGACAGGCAGCCATCTTGGATTTTGACCATTAAAGTTTGTTATTGCCATTTCTGAGAAAGTACTGAAGGGATCTTTCTCAAATTTCATATGTAGGTTCCCCTTGGTGCCTAGTAATGCATATCGCATTTTGGGACTGATCGGAAAACAACATGGCCGACAGGCAGCCATCTTGGATTTTGACCATAGAAGTTTGTTATCGCTATTTCTGAGAAAGTTCTGATTGGATCTTTCTCCAATATCATATGTAGGTTCCCCTTGGTGCCTAGTTATGCATATTGCATTTTGAGACCAATCAGAAAACAACATGGCCGACAGGCAGCCATCTTGGATTTCGAAAATTGAAACTGGTTATCACTATTACTAAGAAACTAATGAAGGGATCTTCCTGAAATTTCATATGTAGGTTCCCCCAGGTGCCTAGTTATGCATATTGCATTTTGAGACCAATCGGAAAACAACATGGCCGACAAGCAGCCATCTTGGATTTTGACAATTGAAGTTTGTTATCACTATTTCTCAGAAG
>NW_022979484.1:133301-162904 GCF_902652985.1 Pecten maximus
CTTATTAAAAATCTATGGCTTTGCTATAAATTATACATCCGCATCGAGTAAACAGGATATTAGATCTAAAAAATAAGAACACATTTTATTGAAAGCCTGAATGTTATTTATTACATGCACACTATGGACTGCTTTCATTGTTCTGCCCTGTGGCGACTAAAGAGGTATGGTCGTTTTCCGCTTGCCCTCACCACCTAGGTTACCTACAGCGATAGCCTGGGCTAAAAATACAGGTACAATATCACGTGACCCCAGTGATTCCCACACTACCAAAATAGATCGCCATGGTCCATTGGCGCGATGTACGTTGTGAACAGATTACCTTGTATAGTAAAATTGACGTTTAATATGAATTTTACACTACCCATCCATGTATGCATGCTGTCAACGCTGCAGTTCATTTACATTTGACTTTGTATGATACGGGGTAAATCGGTTAAGGTTTTATTCTTTTTTTTATCAAAATTAATAGTTCAATCGTCAGGCAGATGCAAGTAGAAAGTTTCTTGTACAAACTTTCTGCTTCCCACTAATGTTGTAAATGAATTAAAACTAGAAAGACCATCAGGTTTGGGTGATAGCTAAGGTTTATTACTGTATTGTCATTGTTACGTAATATTGCGTAAATTATCTGTCATTACATAATCTGACTAGGATTACATAATATTGTATAAAGGATTACGTAACATATTCATAACTAATACAGATACATTTAGAGGAAAAACATGTAATAAACCATGTAGTAAATTGTCCAAACACCCAAACCTGCGTAGTGTAGTTATAATTATGTAGTGACTAGATAAAAAGTGTCATAAATACAGATGAAAATAAAATATTGAGAAAAACAGTTCGGTGAAAAGTGCTGGGATCTCGTTCCATGATCAAATGCATGCCCATTGTCTATATAATGACACACTGCACAGGAGTACGAGATTATTCCTGATAAAGTCCACTGCATATATCCAACATATAAGGGTTCAATGTTCCTTTGAGGCAACCCTAGGTTGGGTCCTCAGCACGTATGGTTATAATCCACAGGTATCAGATACATGTACCTTCACATAATGTCCATAGAATATACACACAAGTAACACCACATGTCACCGTCCAATATGAAAAGTATATAGTCACTGTCCAATATACATTTTACAGTTCACTGTTCATATATAGCACATGCATATGTATATATCAAGTGTAGGTATTCATGGCAAGATTCAGGACATAGATACTTGATTTTCCTTAAAATTTTCTTTTAATAGCCTCCCCAAGGGAATTACTGAGATGCTGACGATGTGCCAAGGAAGGATCTATGTAGTTTTTATATGCATCACTTCTCCAATCACCTTGCGCCTGAATAAGTTCTGAGGGTAGTCCACATTCAAGTACAAAGGATGCACCCCCGCGTCTAAAGCTATGGCCTGAATCCTTAGTATGGTCTATTCCTATGTTCCTAAGGCATTGATGTAGGCGGGAGAGAAATGTGTTGTAATTTAGCAGCCTAGGACCCCCTGGGGTTGAAAACATAAAAACAGGTATCATCTTATCCTGGGTGGGACAAAGCCTGAATAAAAGCAGGATAGCTTGTGTTGGGCAAAAGGGGGAAGACATGATTAATGGTAGTGGGACAGAGAGTGTTCTTTCTCGAAACTGTATAGTTTTTGACCAATTGACATGAAGGACTACCACCTTTGAGCTGAATAGTACATTATGACGACTCAAGTGTTTCTCGGGACTAAATTCCTTTAAAGAAGGAGCGAGTAAGTTAGACTTCCTAAAGAAGGAGAAAAAGGCTACCAAACAAGCCGCACAGAAACATATATCACGTGGTGCATGAAGGTCCAGTTGTGATAAAATTTGTAATAGTATGTTTGGTGTTATAGGAAGTTTTGGACTTAAGAGACTGTTGGTGAAATAATTGTCAATAGGGTTGTTTAAGCCAACTTCCAGATGTAGAAGTCTTACAGCTGACAGGTAATTCCTTATTGAGGAGAATTGTAGGCGGAATGATAGGAAGGCAATGTACCGTCCTAAATCCGCAGTAGAAATAGGCACTGGTTTTATAGCATGGTCCCCACAAAACTTGAGATATGTATCTAGATAGGTACAGTATGTGCGTCTTGTAGAAGAAGCCAAGGCGTTAGCCCTTAAGAGGGATACTTGCTCATCCAGCCTCTTGGTATTTAAAGTCGTGCCTAGATAAAAGAAGGGAAAGAGACTTGATAGACATATGGTATAACCAAGAGAAAATAGGGACTGGAGGTTGGAGTAATGATAAAAATGTGTGAAACGCTTTCTGTTCATGTAATCGTGACACACAATCTGCTAAACAATTATATTTCCCCTTTATATGTCTGGATGACAAATGGAAATTATGTGTGGCCGATAGCCAGAAAAGATATCTGAGAAACCGCATAACAATAGAATTTCGAGACGTGCATTTATTTATGCTTGATACAGTGACCATATTGTCCGAATAGACAATAATCCGCTTATTAGCCCAGGCCGGAGCCCAGTAATGTGCTGCAAGGCATACAGCTAAAACTTCCTTATCATTTATGTGCATTTGTTTAGCACCAGGGATGTCAGATGACCAGTTGGAATAAAACCAGTCATTGCCCCAATGTCCACCTGCCCCTTCATTACAAGCATCTGTGTATACATTTGTAACAGGGACTTTGTTTAATAGGAGGGATTTACCGTTAAATGTTTGAAGGAAGGTATGCCACCAAGCTAAGTCCCGGTGGACGTCTGCATTAAACCGGAGTTCATGAGAATCTTTTTTGAGGGTGCAGATAGCATTTATCAGTCTGCGAAGGAAAACTCTCCCGCCATACACTACTGATGATACCCAGTTTAATTTGCCTACTAAAGATTGCATTTGCTTTTTGGTTGCACGACGACGAGAACTGAAAATGTCCAGATCTGACTTAAGTGCTTGAAGCTTCTCGTTAGGAAGCCTTAGATGCATTTCATGGGAATCTATCTCAATACCCAGAAAAGTGCGGGATGGATCGACAACTTTGTTCCAGCTAATCATGAATCCCAACCTTCGTAAGAGGTATAATAAAGTATTCAAGGTATACATGCATTGTTCCTTAGATAATTCACAGATAAAGAAGTCGTCCAAGTATGCTACTATGTTACGAAAACCCTTACGGTTCATGATACGAATCACAGCCTGGGAAAGTCTATGAAAGATACTAGGTGCTAAACGAGAGCCAAATGGTAATTTTGTATCTATAAAGTAACGAGTACCATCTTTAAATTCCCAATGAATGCCAGTTACCATCTGACTTTTTTTGACTAATTGGGACTACCCGGTAAGCACTTTTAAGGTCTACTTTTGCCATATAACAGTCTGGTGAGACCAGTCTTGCAGCGGAATCAACAGTACTAAACTTGTGCTTGGGTCCTCATGACCACTGTTATGATCTTGGTCGTTGTCCTCTTCCTGGTACGTCGTTTGTTTTTCGGGTTGCCCGGCTTGTTCCGAGATGAAGGTCTGCTTCACCGCCTTAATTATGAGCTTTGCCTGTCCTACAGGTATTTTAACTTTGGACAAGTCTTCTGGACTTAGACAGGAAAGCGCTTCCATAGATTGGAAGGCCAAATAATATTTTTAGAGACTCCATGGTGATCTTCTTTTGAATAGCCCATGTCTCTACCTTTTTCATATCCGTGTCCATTGACTCCATTTTGATAAATTATAAAAATGTTGATTGTTTTAGCTGAAGTCCAAAATGATGATGAATCCAAAGATATCTTGTTTTGTATTAAAGTCCAAAATGCCGAAATTCTTGTTTTAGTGAGAGTAATAAGGTGATGTCCAAAATTTACGCTGTGTTTTTTGAGTTGTCACAGAAATAACACCCATCACAAAATGCGGCACAGTCCAGGCGAATACAGAATGCATGGCCTAAAGATGTAGAACTTTTAACAATGTCCCGAAGTCTTGAAAGTGTTTCCTCGCTGAGAACAACATCGTTTGGTATATTTAGAAAATTCCTGATATTAATAATTTCTGCCATGATGATGTTACAAATGATTTTTCGGGTCTAAAACATATCGTTACTGTAACCTTTTAAAAAATAGTTTTGAAGCTGCCGACTTTCAAAGCAGCAACCTACGTGGTCTGTACAGTAACGCAGAATTTTTGAAAGTGAACGTTTATCTGAGATTTCAATATACATACTAGAATTTTGGTTTGATTCAAAATGATTGAATGTTCCTTACCCTATCGAAAATTTGTTGTGTCCCAGGGGAAAACACAACTGGGCCACCATTTGTTTACATCGCTACGCAGTATGAAAAAGTCCGAGAGGATCGAAAGGATCGTAAATCGCGGGACTACGAGACATAGAAAATGTTACTTATGTTCTAATAAAAACGATGTAAAAGGCTTACAAAATCACGAATATAGTAAATTTTAGTTATGATAGATTAACAAACCAGAGGATAAGATTTTCTTGCGTGTAAAATTATAAAGATTTCCGATGCACAATACCGGAAGTAAAACTTTGTATACACACAACCGGAGAAGAAACACGTGTGTAGCAGACCACGTAAGAGTGCTTCCTCTCACAATTAATAACATATTATCACAATAATACATACGTAAACATTTTCTATCACAACATTTTCATCTTTATACTAAATATTTTATAGTAGATATGCAATTAATGTTGCAAATACATGTATCTTTAAAAAACGATAAAGAAAATTTAAAAAAATGGGAAACATAACAAAATATGAAAAAGATACATTTTGGTGATTCGAACTCGGAACTTTTGGGTTATATAAGCGATGGTTGTACCATATGAGCTATGCGGACTTATGACATTGAGATGTTTATGTTATCAGATACAGTCAGTCCAGTTAATGCTGATTTCAAATATTTTATCAACTACGTTTTTTTTTCAAATTTTCGGTACCAGCGCATCATTGAAGTGACCAGCATGTAGGAGGGGAACAGTCTGCTGACTGTTTCCCCTATGGGGGTTCACTCTAGCAGGGAAGTGTCCATCCCATTGGTCAAACAGATTACATATAACCAAATTTAGTCATCTGCTATTTGATCAGGGTGAGGCCTGCTTTATGTAATGTATGTGGCCCTGTTCACAGTTGGTGTCCCAGATGCCAGCTGACCCTTTATTTACACAACTGTAGCAGTTAATGTAAAAGCAAGCTGGACCCCTACTACTGAGGGATCTGGTTACTGGTGTAATGAGATCTAGATCTACAACTAGACTCCCTTGTAATTTTATGCAGATAAAATTGCCCACCACTCAAAGTATTAATAACATATTAACTAAATTAATATTCTCCTCACTGAAGACCCGTAGCATGATATCCAGAGCAATTACGGTAGAGTGTCTTGACAAAATATACAACCACAACAGAAGAGATCGGAAAGTTTCTTATCTCCCGTGAAACGGAAACTGACGCGGGTAGAGAGCGTCGAGCCATGTGGCTTTCCTCCACCTCCAAAACCTGGCACGTCCTTAAAAGATCCCTGGCTGTTAATAGGACGTTAAACAAAAAACGAACAAAACACTTTTGAAACGATTATTTTTATAAAACAATGGAGGATATATATAGCCTTGACATCCCAATCGTGACATTTCAACGTGATGGCACTATCCAAGCGTCCGTTAGAGAACGTCTCACTGTTAGTCCTCAGATGATGTAGCTATGGCGGGTCGTGCTTTGACATTTCAATGTGATGAAACTATAAAACATCCATCGTCACATGTGGACCTCGCCTAACCCTAGCTGTTCCGACAATATTCAAACAACGAATAATCCTAAAAAAAGACACTAGCTGTTCTTAGGATGATATTGTCCGAACAATATTGACGTATATTGATGAATGCACTAATCCTACAGTACCAACTGAGCATGATGTAATATAATTATATAAGTAACTCTAAACACCGGTTAGCTAGTCGGTTGTGATACATGTACCATAGCACACCACGCACAATATATATAGGTGATAAAGGTCGGAATATACGTGACTGCGAATCCGTATGTTCGTCTAGACGGACACTGTTCATATCCAAGTTTAAATATTAGTCTGCCAATCACGAACAGCGACACAAGAATGGGAATAATCTTCATGGAATCTTCCGTCAAATAAGTGCATAAAACCTGGCCAATCAAATTACAGATGAGTTGTTCTAAGGTGTTTTGCAAAATCCTGACCTTGACCTCCACAAGATGTTCCACGTGACCATTGATAGGATCTAATGCCTTGCTATACAGTCTAAATAACGCCACATCAATAATTGCCAGTAACACAGTTGATGCTGACAACAGCTGCCATCTTAACGTGTACACAAATCTATCGATGACCGATGTCTGTTCCTTACACAATACACACTGTTGTTTGGTCGTTGATTCGCCGTCTTGGTGCCGAGCTGAGCCACTATACAGGTTTTTGTGTAAATAAAAATGTTCTGTTGTAAAAGGCAAGCAGTGTTTATTCTTCGCTGATATGTCACTCATCTCTTCTACTGGTTAACAAATTTGTGTCGCCGTATCAGGATTTGGTACAGAATATCCATTTTCATATAACGTCGTAACTGGTATGCAGCACGTGTTAGTTGGTTTTAAACGAAAGCTCAGCGAGTCTGGAATAGGGATATACTTGTAAGTGATTATAACGTACGCTGTCTGTATCACAACTGAGACCGCTATCTTCCGCATCACCGTGTACCGTTCAGAAGGAGTGGATTCCATATCTAATTAAGACTCACCAAAACACAAGCCGTACGAGATAAAAGAAACTATACAATTGCAACACATAATATCATACAAGGTCGTCTGTGTTGGTCATGTATACACAAAGTAGGCTACTATATCAGCATTGTTCACGTGTGAACCCAGCTGTCAAAACGCTACTTCGTACTCCACGTGTAGACCTAGTACTCGCTCAATCAGGGTATTGCTGCATGTAACTATGATGCCTCTCAACACGGAGGAATCGTAGTAGTCAAGCGTCTGACTGACAGAGACTGATTAAAAGCCCGAGAGCATACCGACCGGAATTGACGTTATCCTTGACTTAGGTATCACCTGCTGCTGATATTACGAATCACGATATTTTCTATACTGTACTATAAATCGGATGATATTGGATTCATACATCAATGTTGTAATGGCGTTACAAGGTATATACGTGACATTTTGATCCTGATGAGCATAGCAGTCCATTGCTTGTAATTTATTATAACACGTACACGTACCTATTGCGAGTCAAGTTTTCATGACCGGGTCAAGGGTCAAGTTATATATAGTATTTTCAGTTTAAAGATGAGAAAGTGTATATCTTATTACTCTCTTCATTGCCTCCAAAAATGAAAAGTACAAAGGAATATAGAGCATATATACAAAGCATTCAGTACAATAACATAATAAACATAAACATTACATATGTATACTTTATATGTATATGAATTTGCATATAAGTATAAAATGAATAGAGGATATTGAATGTGTTTCCCATTAAATATAACATCAATTTCACTCGTATGACAGAATATCGATATTTCGCACGAGTGTAAAATATCGAAATAGTCTGTCATACGAGTAAAATATTTGTTATATCTAACGGGAAACCATTCAATTTTCTTTTTATTGCATTTCATATACTTAAAAACAGATTTTCGCAGCTGTACAACGCAGGTCAGTCACAACAAGATATCCCCACCAGCCCAGTCCCATCCTCAGCAACCTCTTCATCCATAAAACAAACAGACATTGGAAACAAAACATTCATCAAACCATGACGTTACCATCAACTGCCTACAAAAAATCTGACCTCGATCACAAAATCCTTTCACATAAACCAGACATCATTATAGGACCCGAAACATAGCTCAACAATACAATGCTCGTATACGAATAACCCAGAACTCATCCTCACAAAAATATCCACCCGCTCCCTTAACACAGAACTCATCCTCACAAAAATGTCCTCCCCGCTCCCTTTAAACAGAACTCATTCTCACAAAAATATCCACCCGCTCCCTTAACACAGAACTCATCCTCACAGAAATGTCCACCCGCTCCCTTAACACAGAACTCATTCTCACAAAAATATCCACCCGCTCCCTTAACACAGAACTCATCCTCAAAAAAAATATCCACCCCGCTCCCTTAACACAGAACTCATCCTCACAAAAATGTCCACCCGCTCCCTTAACACAGAACTCATTCTCACAAAAATATCCACCCCGCTCCCTTAACACGGAACTCATCCTCACAAAAATGTCCACCCGCTCCCTTAACACAGAACTCATTCTCACAAAAATATCCACCCGCTCCCTTAACACAGCACTCATCCTCACAAAAATATCCACCCCGCTCCCTTAACACAGCACTCATCCTCACAAAAATATCCACCCCGCTCCCTTAACACAGAACTCATCCTCAGAAAAATGTCCACCCGCTCCCTTAACACAGAACTCATCCTCACAAAAATGTCCACCCGCTCCCTTAACACAGAACTCATCCTCACAAAAATATCCACCCGCTCCCTTAACACAGAACTCATCCTCACAAAAATGTCCACCCCGCTCCCTTTAAACAGAACTCATTCTCACAAAAATGTCCACCCGCTCACTTAACACAGCACTCATCCTCACAAAAATATCCACCTCGCTTCCTTAACACAGAACTCTCCTCACAAAAATGTCCACCCGCTCCCTTAACACAGAACTCATTCTCACAAAAATATCCACCCGCTCCCTTAACACAGAACTCATCCTCACAAAAATATCCACCCCGCTCCCTTAACACAGAACTCATCCTCACAAAAATGTCCACCCGCTCCCTTAACACAGAACTCATTCTCACAAAAATATCCACCCCGCTCCCTTAACACGGAACTCATCCTCACAAAAATGTCCACCCGCTCCCTTAACACAGAACTCATTCTCACAAAATATCCACCCCGCTCCCTTAACACAGCACTCATCCTCACAAAAATATCCACCCCGCTCCCTTAACACAGAACTCATCCTCACAAAAATATCCACCCGCTCCCTTAACACAGAACTCATCCTCACAAAAATGTCCACCCGCTCCCTTAACACAGAACTCATCCTCACAAAAATATCCACCCCGCTCCCTTAACACAGAACTCATCCTCACAAAAATATCCACCCGCTCCCTTAACACAGAACTCATCCTCACAAAAATGTCCACCCGCTCCCTTAACACAGAACTCATCCACACAAAAATATCCACCCGCTCCCTTAACACAGAACTCATTCTCACAAAAATATCCACCGGCTCTGTTTAAACAGAGCTCATCCTCACAAAAATATCCACCCAGCTCCCTTAACACAGAACTCATCCTCACAAAAATATCCATCCCGCTCCCTTAACACAGAACTCATCCTCACAAAAATATCCACCCGCTCCCTTAACACAGAACTCATCCTCACAAAAATATCCACCCGCTCCCTTAACACAGAACTCATCCTCACAAAAATGTCCACCCGCTCCCTTAACACAGAACTCATCCACACAAAAATGTCCACCCGCTCCCTTAACACAGCACTCATCCTCACAAAAATATCCACCCCGCTCCCTTAACACAGAACTCATCCTCACAAAAATATCCACCCGCTCCCTTAACACAGAACTCATCCTCACAAAAATGTCCACCCGCTCCCTTAACACAGAACTCATCCACACAAAAATATCCACCCGCTCCCTTAACACAGAACTCATCCTCACAAAAATATCCACCCCGCTCCCTTAACACAGAACTCATCCTCACAAAAATATCCACCCCGCTCCCTTAACACAGAACTCATTCTCACAAAAATATCCACCGGCTCTTTTTAAACAGAGCTCATCCTCACAAAAATATCCACCCCGCTCCCTTAACACAGAACTCATCCTCACAAAAATATCCACCCCGCTCCCTTAACACAGCACTCATCCTCACAAAAATATCCACCCCGCTCCCTTAACACAGAACTCATCTTCACAGAAATATCCACCCCGCTCCCTTAACACAGCGCCCATCCTCACAAAAATATCCAACCGCTCCCTTAACACAGCACTCATCCTCACAAAAATATCCACCCCGCTCCCTTAACACAGAACTCATTCTCACAAAAATATCCTACCCGCTCCCTCAACACAGAGCCAATCCTCACAAAAATATCCACCCGCTCCCTCAACACAGAACTCATCCTCACAAAAATGTCCACCCCGCTTCCTTAACACAGAGCTCATCCTCACAAAAATATCCACCCCGCTCCCTTAACACAGAACTCATTCTCACAAAAATATCCGCCGGCTCTGTTTAAACAGAGTTCATCCTCACAAAAATATCCACCCCGCTCCCTTAACACAGAACTCATTCTCACAAAAATATCCACCCCGCTCCCTTAACACAGCGCCCATCCTCACAAAAATATCCACCCGCTCCCTTAACACAGCACTCATCCTCACAAAAATATCCACCCCGCTCCCTTAACACAGAACTCATCTTCACAGAAATATCCATCCCGCTCCCTTAACACAGCGCCCATCCTCACAAAAATATCAACCCGCTCCCTTAACACAGCACTCATCCTCACAAAAATATCCACCCCGCTCCCTTAACACAGAACTCATTCTCACAAAAATATCCTACCCGCTCCCTCAACACAGAGCCAATCCTCACAAAAAATATCCACCCGCTCCCTCAACACAGAACTCATTCTCACAAAAATATCCACCCCGCTCCCTTAACACAGCGCCCATCCTCACAAAAATATCCACCCGCTCCCTTAACACAGCACTCATCCTCACAAAAATATCCACCCCGCTCCCTTAACACAGAACTCATCTTCACAGAAATATCCACCCCGCTCCCTTAACACAGCGCCCATTCTCACAAAAATATCCACCCGCTCCCTTAACACAGCACTCATCCTCACAAAAATATCCACCCCGCTCCCTTAACACAGAACTCATTCTCACAAAAATATCCTACCCGCTCCCTCAACACAGAGCCAATCCTCACAAAAATATCCACCCCGCTCCCTTAACACAGCACTCATCCTCACAAAAATATCCACCCCGCTCCCTTAACACAGAACTCATCTTCACAGAAATATCCACCCCGCTCCCTTAACACAGCGCCCATTCTCACAAAAATATCCACCCGCTCCCTTAACACAGCACTCATCCTCACAAAAATATCCACCCCGCTCCCTTAACACAGAACTCATTCTCACAAAAATATCCTACCCGCTCCCTCAACACAGAGCCAATCCTCACAAAATATCCACCCCGCTCCCTTAACACAGCACTCATCCTCACAAAAATATCCACCCCGCTCCCTTAACACAGAACTCATCTTCACAGAAATATCCACCCCGCTCCCTTAACACAGCGCCCATCCTCACAAAAATATCCAACCGCTCCCTTAACACAGCACTCATCCTCACAAAAATATCCACCCGCTCCCTTAACACAGATCTCATCCTCACAAAAATATCCACCCGCTCCCTTAACACAGCACTCATCCTCATAACAGTATCCAACCGCCCCCTTAACACAGCATTCATCCTCACAAAAATATCCACCCCGCTCCCTTAACACAGAACTCATCCTCACAAAAATACCCACCCCGCTCCCTTAACACAGCACCCATCCTCATAACAATATCCTGTGTTAAGGGAGCGGGGTGGATATTTTTGTGAGGATGAGTGCTGTGTTAAGGGAGCGGGTGGATATTTTTGTGAGGATGGGCGCTGTGTTAAGGGAGCGGGGTGGATATTTCTGTGAAGATGAGTTCTGTGTTAAGGGAGCGGGGTGGATATTTTTGTGAGGATGAGTGCTGTGTTAAGGGAGCGGGTGGATATTTTTGTGAGGATGGGCGCTGTGTTAAGGGAGCGGGGTGGATATTTTTGTGAGAATGAGTTCTGTGTTGAGGGAGCGGGTGGATATTTTTGTGAGGATTGGCTCTGTGTTGAGGGAGCGGGTAGGATATTTTTGTGAGAATGAGTTCTGTGTTAAGGGAGCGGGGTGGATATTTTTGTGAGGATTGGCTCTGTGTTGAGGGAGCGGGTAGGATATTTTTGTGAGAATGAGTTCTGTGTTAAGGGAACGGGGTGGATATTTTTGTGAGGATGGGATCAGATTCACGTCGATGAGCTATGGACGTGATTTTGATCGCTCTCAGGTAAATGAACTATAAATGCTTTTTGTTGGCTCTCAGGGAGCTCCTATCCGTTAATGGAGTTCATGTTGGCTCGGACTTGTAAACAGACTTGTATTTAATGAACAGTGGTGTCGTCAGTGTGCATTTCTGACGAAAACCCATCTGATGGGCATTTCCCTTGTGTCGACTGGACGATCATAATGGCGGCATTAGGGGTGACAGCTAACGACCATACTGTACAAAGCAATGTGTGCGTCCAAGTTCGCGATTTCACAATGGACGACGAAAGCGACCGGGCGTCCCAATATACCACACTAACACCGGTTCGACATAGTGATGTTTGGCAGAATGGGCAATATTTCAACTATATGTCAGATAGTGGGACCCCATTAAATTCCCTTTCGAGGGACCCCATTACTAGCGACACGTTCACTCCAGACCTGTGTGGTGAGCTGTCCTCAGCTATCCAGGTATACACAACTGAGCTCGACAAATGTAAGGACCTGCCAAAAGAATTACTAATTGATAAAATACGCTCTTTGACTCACGACAGTGTTGCAGATCTGGAGCAACTCAGACACTGCCTATTCAAATCCTCCACAGAACGTGATGATTTCCCAGTAAAGGAAGGGTACCTTAGGGAAAGGCTTGAAGCCAGATCCACGGGAGCTGCATCGCTACAGCTTAAGTTAGCAAAGGATTGCTTTGTTGTGTTGAGGGCGACGGAGGGTGAATATACCGAAGACATTCATGAGGTCGTACCAGCACGGAGACGTGCGGAATCAGTGATTTCTACATCAAAAACAGCAGTAGACGATATTGCAGGTGTTAAAATTCTCAAGGAATTAGTGGTGTCACTTCAATCAGAGATCCACTGCTTACGAACAGACAATATAAAATTTCAAACAGACATTGCAGATCTTACGAAAAGTGTGAGTAATCTGTACAAAGAAAGGGAAAAAGCACAAGACAGAGCTAAGAACTACCATGCAGAAATTACAACATTGAAAGCACACAGTAAGGAATACGGGGGACGATTCAACGAGATACACAATGAATCAAAACGCATTAAAGATGAAAACGCAAAGCTAAAAGAATCGGTAGATACTCAAACCAAACAGCTGGCTGATGAAAAAACTAACTGTGACAGTAACATAAAAGAAATACGTAAAACAATCACTGACGCAAACGCTAAGATTAAGAAGGCACAAAGTGATCACGACAGAAACTTCAACACTTTAAGGAATGACATTACGACAACGAAAAACAAAATATCAGCCTGCGAACAAATCGCAAAAAGGTTCGATGATGAGCAATTAAACGGTGTGGAGAGTGTAAAAAAGACACTGAAATTAGCTCTACAAAGAACGAAGAAATGTGAAGAAGATACAACAGAAAATAACAAAATGATAGAAGAATGCAAACATACATCGGTGAACATACAGAAGCAATACAGCGAGTTGAAGAAACAAATAAAAAGTGTGCGAGGAAAAAGTCAAAACAGTAGCGATTCTAACGGTACCTGTACGGTAGCTGTCCATAATGACGCCGCCGCAGGTGAGTGTTGCGGTATCAAACCGCTTCACTGTGTTGGATCCTCACAGCGAGAATGTCCACAATAGGAGCTACGCTGATGTGAATTTGGGCGGCCATACGAGGTCGGGTACGACACATGCTCCGGCACTATCCGTGACACAGGTTCCAAATGATTCAGTGAGTAGTCCTAATACCGAACATGACAGTGGACAGAGTGTGCACCCTACAATACCGGTGCACTTTCCATCGTCCGTCTGCAGCACTGTTGACAATAGGTCTAGAGTAAAAGACCTGGCGGACAAGTTCGTAGGGTATAGAACCCATACTAAAAGGAGGATAAGCCGTTTTTATGTGTACGGCATAAACAGTCGAGTAGCATCCGAATCGTCTATGCGGAGCTACTTAGAGCGATGCAATGTTCGCGTGACGCATTTACGGTACTTTCAAAAACGATGGAAAAGCACTGCATCCGCTCAAATGAACATTCTATCTGATGTCGAGCACATAGTGATGGGGGAACATTTCTGGCCTGATAGTATACAGATGAGGCCGTGGATGCCCCGTGAAGTGTTTCTAGACGAACACAGGCGCGGTTAGCAACATGAACTTTATGTGCTGGAACATTGGGGGTATGAAGTCAGGAACTCCGTATCTTTTACAATGTTTAAAAGAGTATAATATACATGTATGTGGTCTATCTGAGCATTGGTTAAGGGAGCATGAAATGTCACATTTTGACAGCCTAGAGGCTATAGGGTATCAGGTAGTAGCTAAGTCTGTAGTAGAAGTTGATCCTTTTAGACGAAAATGTAATATTAGAGGTGGGGTAGCTCTACTTTATAAAAATTCAGAGTTTAAAGTCCACGAGATTGAAATCGAAATTCCAAGGGTAGTTGGTGCAGAAATATGCATATCACCGAGCCATACCATTTATTGTTTTGCTGTGTATATGCCGGCAGCTTCCAGATCAAATGATGTTTTTTATGAATATGTTGAAGTTTTGGAAAGCTTGTATTTTACGTACTCGGACAAAGGTAGAGTATTTTTTCTTGGTGACATGAATGTAAAAGTGAGAGGTCCGAAATATAATTTCAAGGAAGACGAGCGTACAATGTATTTTCAAAACTTTTTGGAGAGAGCGCGCTTGTTATCGATTAATGTACAAAACATATGTAATGGTCCGACGTGTACGTTTTGGCCACAAACTGGCTTCAGTACTGTGATTGATCACATATTGGTAGAGTCACGTGACTACGACCTCGTTGATAAATGTGAAGTTCTAGACGACAGTGAATTAAATGTTTCGGAACATCTACCTATTATTTGTACGGTTGGTATCCCTGCCATTGACTTCGTGTATGCAGAAGGCGGTAAACCTATGAAATTTAACTGGAAGAAATCGGTATCAAATGGGAATGTTGAAAATTATAAAATGACTTTAAAAGATCTGTTAACACAATTGATTCTGCCTGAAATTATAAATAATGCTCAAATTGATACTTTTCAGGAGAACATTACAATGTGTATATTTAAAGCCTCCGAGCTCACACTTCCAAAAGTTAAGTATAAAAAGTATCTCAAACCCTCACACACAAACAGAAATTAAACATCATGGTAAAACTTTTCGTGAGCCAAGCGATATATTGGAAGTATGGGCTTCTCATTTTGAAAATCTTTTTAAAGATAGTCGATGCGGTAAATTTGATGAATATTTCTACAATCACATTATGGATAGTATCAAAGATATTGAGACTAATATACATGAGGAGCGCGATGTTCTCTTACATAATCCAATAACAAACGACGAGGTGAAAAAAGTATGTAAATCTCTAAAGACTGGGAAAGCAGGTGGTTGTGACGGCATTGTATACGAACATCTCTTAAACGGTAGTGAAACGCTTTTCAGATACCTAGCAAAGTTATACAATCTAGTTATAGAGTATGAATATATACCGACGGACTGGAAACGGGGGACCATTATAACGTTATACAAAGGAAATAATAAACCAAAGGACGATCCCAACAGTTACAGAGGGATAACATTGTTACCGGTTATTTTTAAAGTCTTTGAGATGTTGTTATCAGAACGAATAAGTTCAGTTCTAGATTCCGATTCCCTTATTAGTAAACATCAATCGGCCTACCAGAAAGGCTTATGTAGTCTGTGTACATCTTTAACTTGCAAGAATGTGTGAGGTACAACACGGAGAACGGTGAAAATGTATATGTTAGTTTTTTAGATAGCAATAAGGCTTTCGACACAGTATGGCATGCTGGCCTGCTTTTTAAGTTACATGAAGTTGGTTTAAAATCCAAAGTATGGAAAATATTGAAAGGTATATATACCGGTGTCAGAAGTAGAATTTTGTTTAATGGTTTACAGTCCAGATATGTACTGATGGAAAGAGGTATCTTACAAGGTAGTGCGTTATCAGCGAAAATGTATCTAGTATTTATCAATCAATTGTTGAAAGGTATTGAGCAGAGCGGTAAAGGGTCAATGGTAATTGATATAAGAGTAAACGTCCCTACTCAAGCGGACGATATATGTCTTATTAGTTAATAAACGTAATGATTTGAAATGTATGCTTAAGATGTGTGAAGATTATAGTAAGAAATGGAGATTTTTGTTTTCCTCAGTCAAAAGTAAAATTATGTGTTTTAGTAAACACAAGAATATCAAGTCAAATTTTTATCTATACGATGAAAGTATACAAGAAGTTGAAAATATTGTCCATGTAGGTATAATGTTAAATTGTACATTACATTCATACGAACGCACCAAACGCGCATGTAATAAATTAAAAAGTGGTACAATGTGTCTAATTAGGAGTGGTGCACACCCCAGTGCACTGAACCCCGTGACTGCTGGTAAATTAATCAAACAAACTGTGTATACGTCAGCACTATATGGTTGCGAACTATGGATTTTATCTAGGAATGAAGTTTTGATGTTAGAGAGGGCACATAGGTTTATTCTCAAAGCAATTCCGGGATTGAATAACAGGACCCGTACCGATATGTGTTTGGGGTTGATTGGATGGACAACCATAGAAGGTTATATAGACATTAAAAAACTATTGTTTTTTGGAAGATTATGCCATTTAGAGAAGAGTACTTTGACACATTGTATATTTTTAAGAAGGCTTTACAAATCTATGTTAAGTGGAAACGAAAACAAAGGTGGAATTGTGGATGATATTATGAGAGTAATTAATAAATATAAATTGAATGATGTAATCAAATTATTTATTCAAACAAGTACTTTTCCCTCAAAACCGCAATGGAAGAAACTCGTGAAAGCGTCAGTGTTGTCAAAAGAAGAAAAAGAGTGGAAAGAGAGAATGATGAGCGATAATGAATTCAGTAGATTTAGGCTTATTCATAATAAATTAGAACCGCATGTGTTATGGAAACTTGCAATGAAATATCCTTGCTGCAGAAACTCCATACATTGTGTTATGAAAATTGTTGTTTCCAATTTTACAAATGAATTGACAGAGCTATGTCACAAATGCAGCAATATGTATAGAGATGTTTTAACCCATATCATATTAGACTGTAGTTACATCGATAATCTGAGAGATCAATTATGGTGTTCCATCGCATGTATTAGTGACACGGGTTTATTGTTGAGTGTCTATCTACATTCCCTCTCGGATAAAGAACTTGTACATATCCTAATTGGTGGACCAATTAATTTCGAATTGAGTAAAGTAGATATTGATGAATTCAGAAGAATAACAGTAGTTGCTGTGGAAAAAATGTCAAAAACCTATTACCGGAAGTGTGACTGACGTCACTACATTTAAAGTAATTTTTTAATTTTTTTTTTTTAAATGAATATACATCATTAATTACGGTTTGCACGTATGATTTAAAGTGTAATCTATTAATCATAGTAATTTAATATATGAGTATGTGAAATATATATGTCTAGAAAGTGATATTCGAATGCACCTTAAATGTAATGTCTGTTTATAGAGACATATTATCGTAGACTATGTACATAGTACCACTAATCGACTATAATGCACAAGTCTATTGTTAATTCCACTTGTAAAAAAATATGCACATTTAATTATTCCTACATGCATGTCATTCAAATGTATTTGTATATACACTTATGTATGTATTCTGTTTATAAAATCTTCATTTTGGAGGAAATAAAGAGAATAATTAAATAAGTATTTATATAATAATCCGAATTTTTATGTTAATGACCGTAGCGACTAAACAACAACTGTTCTGAATACATAATGACAAAATTAGATGATCTGACCATACGGGAACATTGTACGATGTTTACTTGCCGAAATATACGGAATTTAATTCCAATCCAAACCGCCTCGCAGCTTCAGGTCGCCATCTTTGTTAAAATCAAAGCATCTGTGCGTTTGGAAGAGTTAAGTACTGCAAAGCTTCTAAATGATCTAGTGATACAAATTTGAATATTATAATAGAAACGAAATATGGATTTTAAAATAATTTCATTTAAATTACTTATGCTTTAGGTTAGCAAATGGTAGCAAATATTTACAATGAATTTTAACGTTGTACTCAATACTGATCACGATGCTTTTATTTAGACGTTTTCTATTTCGTTCGCTTCATTTCATTTAAAGAATTTTTTTAGATTTCCCAGTAATTTCGCGGGAAATGAATTTGATGACGTAGGAAGCCCACATGCTATAGAATCAGGCATCTATAGTCGATAAGTGGAGGTTTTGGGCGGATAACACTTCGGTCCATTAGCTGTATGACATTTCGTGGCGTCGGTTATTAGAACGTGACCCAGAAAACACGACGATATTAAACAGAAGACCATTGAACATTACCGGATTATTTTCGCAATTTTTGAGACACCATTGTTGCTAAATTACAATGGAAAGTAACACTGATTTAATTTATAGCTATCGTATCGTAATCTACATGTATGTAGTTGGGCAAGACTTACTTTCGTTTTACAGTTTAAGGATATGGTCATATAAATAATTCATCTTCTCAATCATAGTCGAATTATTTCACGGGATAGTTCTGTCAAGCATATTTGTACTTCTCATGTACAGGGTGCATCTTTGTTTAAAATTGACTGGTCTGCGGGTGTGATCTGGCTACTCTCAGCAGACTCTGACCCCAGGGTCACGTTACTATCGTATCCCTTTGTAAACACTTCATAATTAATGTATCCACGACTGATTCGTTTGGATTACTACAACTTTCTACCTTCTGGAAGAGACGTGTATATGATATACCATATTTACGTGGATGGATACTTCAGCATTTTAAATACTTTAATGAATACATACTTATAACCGGTAAGCTTGTAATAATAATAATAATAACGATCATAAAGTATAGCAAGTTTGAGAGAGACCGGTCGAAAAATACAGGAGAACGTTTACGCTGGACGGACTGAGAGACGGACGAAACGCCATACCATAATACAATATGATTAAAATCAGCTGTTACATGGCGTATGTGCTACGTCAGGCGTAGTGCATAGTAAACGTAGCCATGTAACTGTACCATAATACTGCCGACACATTCGATGGGTGTATAAAACGTTAATTACATGTTTTTGAACAGTAACATTATTTGAATTAATTAAAAACATAACTATCAGGTCAAGGTAAACTTCGAGAACTGCATTCCATTATTAGTGTCTACCACCCGAGATCTCGATCCTACAGCTGTTCGTCTGGACTCTAAGTGCATGAAGTTCCATAACTTCCAATATCTGGGAGGCAACTGCAGATCCTCAAAATATGTCGAAAGAAGTATCAAAATCTATCCATAGGAAGGGACAACATTCTCGATTCTGGAAGGTGCCGTCTTTAGTCGCCTCATTAAAGGTTATATATTGTAAATACAGGAGAAAAAAAAACATTCGTCTCTAACATGTTGGGTTGACTTTAGCTCCAGTATCATATGGTACAGTAAAACTGGGCATGTCAAATAAATACGTAAAAAAAGTTACACACGTAACACAACGCTTTGCTATTTTACAAAAACTTGCATCATTTTGTTAAAATGTAGCGTTCTACTCGGAAACACGAGACGCTGTCTATATAAGTCCGGGCTGGAAGCCGACTACGGCAGGGAGAACTCAAACACAACTTTTAAGTTCACATGCTTTTATTAACATATCTATGACGTCAGAATACCCACAAATTCCCCCTGGAACACTCTCTCGGCATCTACTATAATGTCTCACATTATTTCCATAAGTATATCTCCAATGGTTAAGTGTGAGAAAATGCACAAAGGGAATAAAGAGGCGTGAAGTAAATCCCCTAGTTAAATCGCTCTCTTGTTCTTTTCACTTTCACCCTACACGTACCACTATCATACTGCACTCTCATTGGCTAGCATCCGCTCCTCCGACCTACATTTTGGCTCCTCACTAACTGAACGGTTAATATCGGCTCCTCCCAACTACGATAGTTACAACTGACTCCCCACTCTCTCTGATTGGCTACACACTAGTTATATTTAGGATCTGTTAATATATGATTCACGCAGCACTCAAATACACAGCTCCCATCTACTAAATCTGTAAACAATTCCTTATATGGAATAACACGAAGTCTGCTACTATAATAAACAATGACACATATGAACTCTAATATTTCTATTCAATTGAGAATAATGTAAAAGTGAAATATATTTCCACGCTACAAAAATAGCAAAGAAAGTTAAGAAACTAATTATGAAGTTATAACATACGTACATTTTACATAAGAATGTCTTCAAAGATACACGCGCTATCCCTTAGGACGAAGTAGAATGTCATGATCGCAGGTTAATGTTGTTGGTAGATTTCATTGGCAACATTTAAACATGCTTTTTACGATAACTTTGTACTTTTTACTGCGCATGACATAGATTACTGAATTTATTATTGAATTCTTCAATTCCAGGTATTTCCCAATCCCAGTATTCAAGTCAAACATCAGAAATACTCCAGCAGACGACGAATTATTTTGTAAGAATATCGGGACAAATATTTTCGCGGGCAGATTGAGGAGGACAAAAATGGCAGCTATGGATACCAGCGTGACTGTTATTTTTTTCTGTGCAGCTGACATTCCAGTGGACGAAGGTGTGAGGCGCTGTGATCTGTTGGGTGACATTCCAGTGGACGGAGGAGTGAGGCGCTGTGACCTGTTGGGTGACATTCCAGTGGACGGAGGTGTGAGGCGCTGTGACCTGTTGGGTGACATTCCAGTGGACGGAGGTGTGAGGCGCTGTGATCTGTTGGGTGACATTCCAGTGGACGGAGGAGTGAGGCGCTGTGATCTGTTGGGTGACATTCCAGTGGACGGAGGAGTGAGGCGCTGTGATGTGTTGGGTGACATTCCAGTGGACGGAGGAGTGAGGCGCTGTGATCTGTTGGGTGACATTCCAGTGGACGGAGGTGTGAGGCGCTGTGATCTGTTGGGTGACATTCCAGTGGACGGAGGAGTGAGGCGCTGTGATGTGTTGGGTGACATTCCAGTGGACGGAGGTGTGAGGCGCTGTGATCTGTTGGGTGACATTCCAGTGGACGGAGGAGTGAGGCCCTGTGATCTGTTGGGTGACATTCCAGTGGACGGAGGTGTGAGGCGCTGTGATCTGTTGGGTGAGTATCTAGTCTCCGGATTGGTTTTCTGAATGGTGATACTTTCTTTGTCGTTTCCCGAAACATCTGTAGATATGGTCGGAGTCGTACGGGAGTTATCACTAACTGAGGGTAGGATGCAGACTTGGGTTGTCCTGGCCACAGACAGATGTTGTTTACGGAATAGTTTTTGGCCAGAGGTACACGGGCCCGGGATTGTGTCGTTGCAAACTGTATGTTGGTCAACCTGGTTGCTAGGTTGATCTACGCGTAATGTTTTTGAAACTGTTTTAATTTCAGACAATTGTTCACTTGGCTAGGAAGTTCCAGATGCCGTCCCTGAATTTGTTGAACGTGTGACAATGTTAGTTTGCATTCTGCTATTATTGTTTTTACCGATTGATTGTCTGTTATTTCCCTCGAAAGCTATCTCTTTGTTATGTTTTCGTAGTCCTGATATTGTTACAAGATTCAGGACAAAAACAAGAATGATTGGAACTGTGCCAAATATGTTCTGACATACAATATTATAAAGGAACAAAATGTTTCGGTTTTCGGATGCAATCGCAGTCGTCTTCACAACGAAGGCCGACGATGTTGTGTCGTTATGGTTGACTGTACCACTCAGCTGAAACAATCTCGGGATAGCCGATGTAGTTATCAAGATAACAGCACCGAATATCATCGTAATCACTCGTCGTTTTGACCAGATAGTCTTAAACTTAGCAGGATTAAAGACAGCAATTGTTTTTTCAATAGAAAGCATTGCGGTCAACGTTTTTGAAATCAAAGGTGGTACACTAAACAGAAAGTAATAAAACGTTGTCATCATGATCGGAAACAGAATCTCGCCCATTGGACGGTCAAAGAATATCACAATTCGTGTGAGAGGTCCTACAAGGGAGAACACTCCATGTAGACAATCCGATATGGTCAGCACAAAGAAAATGGTGTCCGTAGTATCCCAAGTACCGCGAGTCCGGATCGCCGCTATCAATATAGTATTAGTCACTACGCTTACAATAGCCGTGACTGGTACCAGTATCACAGACAGAATTGTCCACTCTAGTGTGTGGTCTGTCGTCATTTTATTTTTGTGAGAATGGGATTTACCGTGTTGTAGAGGTATATATAGGCATATGTAACGTCCGCTCTCCATGAACACGGGACGTGAAAGTTCTTTTTGGGATGGTTGTGGTGTGATAAACATAATTCAACACTGGATATAAAGTTTACTTATATTTATTAATCCACAGGAAAATCCCGAAGGTACAATACAATCCAATGAAGTTTCATCCATCTTCCACACTATCGCCGGCGCATTCACACTTAACAGTTCACACACATTTAAACAAAACTAAGTCCTCACATCCTAAATATGTACATCCAAACGGCACTAAGTCCGTTTAGACTGAAAGCTGCTGGAGAACCCCTTTGATTGATTGATTGATGGGGCTTAACGTCCTTGTTCCGGTTATAACCGAGCCTAGGACACCTGGAGAACCCCTTAAACGCGCAAGTCTTTTTATATCCCCTAAGGGTTAATTAATATGTATGAATTGACGATGTGGTCAATTGACCAATCCTGACCTTTAACCCGAAATATGGGCGTATCTAAACCCCTATCTCGTCATTTCCAAATATAGCCCTAGGCACTGACCACTGGTCCCACGGACCGTGTGCTACATAATAACGACTGCCTTTCAGGTTCTACCGTTTGGTTATATTTTACCTTGATATAGAATGAAGGGTGTAAACCTAAAACGGGTTAATTAACAACTAATCTAAGGGAAGCAACTCGCATAGATTTGGCTGACTATAGCGTATAGCTTTAACTACTCTAGGTAACTTTGAACACATAACATATAAAACTTGTCTATTTCCTAGTTCACTACACAACCCCCTTCTTTCGAAGAGTTTGTGTCCCCACAAACGTCATATAATAGTTTTTATAACAAAAACAATCTATCTATTCTAACATGAAAACATAAAACATATTAAAATACAATTTTGCGTTTGCATTAACAAAACTTTTATTACGACATGTACGACTCTAAACTTCAATGTCAAATATTATTTCCTGACATTCTACACTATTTTAAAACGTTTTGGAACTAAAACATTAAACGCACCAAATATTACGTACTTCTTTGCGTAATAAAAATAATGTTTACAAGCCTATAGCTAACATCGATCGCTTACGAGCTCCTGGCGGCTATATATCCGCAAAGTTCAAACAAACATCGTAAAATTAATGTCTACCAAAATATTAACATACATTTTACTGGTTTATCGTAACGTTTCAAAAATGTACCCAGTCTACAAAAAAATACAACAACTCGTACTCTTCGTACATCTCTATCACACGTTATACCCCTTGCACACATAAAACGTCATCAGACTGCATATAAATTCTCGATTTTACATCGATATCCTACCTATTTGGCTACACGGACACAATCGAATATAATTTTTAAAGTATATTTCTGATATGAAATAACAAATATATGTATGGTTTAGTTGTAACGTCCAAACCCCCAAGTATACGTATCCACTAATACGATATACTACAATATTGAGATAAAATCCACCCATAACCCTTAATTTGAGTTACATCTAAGATAGAAATCTAACATTGGAGGCAATACTCACAACTATAATATTAATGAACATGCTTTTCGTACATTACCTTTGACACAGTGAAATAAATTCCAAAAATTCACATGTATAAATGTGATCCACGGAAACAATAACTAATAATCACAGTTAGTGTGTTTGTCCTAAATAATATATCCATCGGAAATTACTTTAAGTCACTTTTTGAGATCACAAAGTTCAGTTATATAATGTCACTGTAAAGTATCCACGCACGTAATAATCCTGTGGTAATTCTGCATAATTCAGTCCATTTAAAAGTTACTAATCCAAAAGTAACCAATTTCCGTATTTCACTAAATGTTCTAATCCAAGTCGAAAGTTTGAATTAATATCACAGTTCAAACATCAGATCAAAGTATCAACGTTTAAATCCCTTGATAATTTTGCACAGTTCCTATTAAAAAGTTAATAATCCTTTAAAAGTCCTGAATGTTCGCGATTCACAAAACTTTATTCTTTCTCTGGTATAATGATCCAAAACCAGAGTTCAACGAACATCACTTTTTGAATTAGATAAGTTCAGTCACTTCAAAAAGTTGAAATCTTTACCGATTCAAAACAAAATCCATTCTTCATCCCCCCAGGGGCCTGCGTCCATATAGGGCAATAATTATGTCGATGATAACTACGTAATCCAATCTTCATCCCCACTGGGCATGCGTCCATAAAGGGCAATAGTCGATGATCTTCGTAAGTCCTTTGAAGTTTAAAACTGAGGTCTCTAAGTTTCGATGGCTCGCCCAGTTAGCGTTGTCCTGACAACGAGGGGTGTCCACTTCTGGTCAGTCGTTGGACCTGGCGAGTCCAAACGCTTAGGTAAATTATTGGTAGGGGTGGAAGCTCCCGCTGTGCTGGGGCCCCTGTACGTATACCTCCATAAGGCTTCAAATTGCCACTGTGTATTACAACTGGCTCTGATCTTCCGGAGTAACGAATTCTAAATAACACATCACTAAGCCGTGCGACTACTGGCCACGGTCCGGTCCAATCACGGGCTAACTTAGCCTTAGTTCCCACTATTATTTAATGTTGGAATCTGCGTATTTTATCTCCAATATCAGAACACATTTTGGTCATGAATATAGCTACCGTTTTCCGTGCCGTACTGAATGATTGGTAAACTTTGTGAACACGTTTACCGAGTTAATTCGAATTATTACTGAGTTCGAATTGAATATTGTTTCCAGTATATGTCCTTTGAAAAACATTAATTTTCACTTATCTTAATGTAAATCCAGAGTTTACAATTAAATGTGACAAAGTTACTAGCATCCGTGTAAAGAATATAAATTCCACTTTCCAAGCTTGGATATCCGAGAATCGGAGCAGATATGTCGTTATTCCAGTTCGTTGAATGCGAACATACACTGAGCATTCCTTAGTCCATAATTTGACCACTTAAACACCTTTTCCTGGCGAGGTCACGCAGACATTTCGCTATTAGTGCGGAACCGAACATGAATTTCCGATAATTTGACGCAAGTCCGAGATCTAACGCTCTATAGCTGTAACTCGGTAATATACAAAACTGGAGCAACATCGCTTCAACTGCCGCGATTTTCGAAGGATTTCCAATGCTATCCTGAGAAACCACCTGTCCTAGGATCTAAACTTCATTGTACAAGAAGTTGCATTATTCGCCCTAAATTTCGCGCGATATCAAGGCTACCACACAGCGGTCAAACTATACCATAACTGTTTAAAATCCTTCGCGTACACAATTATTGTCCAGATGAAGCACCATATATATATAGTATTATATGCACTAGCGTTCCACTTAGCGCCTACTCCATCCTGGAACACATGATTGGCACTATTCAAAGTCCAAAATCATCTACATGTACAAATATCATCCTCACTAGCTGAGACGTAACGAACGCGGACTTGGCTCAATCTGACATCGATGAAAAGAGTCAAATTAACAAATACAAGCGAATTAAACCACAGCTCCACTGAATGCGACCAAATATCATCTATACGACCAAATACGTGTAGGATACACATCATCTGCTATGTTAACACATATTCTCCAGGAATTCTTCATTTTCTATACCAAAACCACGAGCTAAAACTTGTCTCTTCAATTCCACATTTTCACAATTTCTGAATAATGCACATTTCTCCATGACATAAGTAGTTTCAAATCGCGTACGAAACGGTACTAACACAGGGCGTTCTTCTGGTGTTACATTGTATTCGATGATACGCCAAAAGATGTTTCCATCATGGAATTACTCCTGGCCCCAGAGTCTAATTTCCAATTAAGTTAACGGCTATTTTGCTATCAACTTTCTATCCGCGTTGCTTCGAACATCACGAATTTAGCTTTTACATCTTCCTGTCTGCGACTTTGCGCGGAAGATTTTAAACGTTTCCACTTTCTCCCAATGTCTGTTTTAGCACCACCGTTCGCTTTCCCCGTATGGTCGACCCCATCAACCTTACTATTTTAGGTCCAGAAATTGGCGATACTTGACTTTGGTTATTCCCTGAGTTGAGCCTTCCCGAATCTAGGACTGACACACGATACACTGATCAAGTTCCTGCTCATTTTACTACTTAGTCTGAGAGTTGTCACAATCTATGAACGATCATAGTTTCCTAAATGGTCAAAAACATGTGTCTAAAATGCTTAATCATTTTATTTAGCAATTCAAAAGTTCTTTGACACCGTCACAGCTGTTATAAGCGTTATTCGACAATATTTCGATGATTTTTAAATGTACTCACGGTTCATTGGATAAAATTTCCTATACATGTCCTGTATATATCCTGTATATAATCCCGGAAAATAGTCGGATTTTAACTTCCAAGTAGCGAAAATATTCACTTTTAATTTCCTAAATACTTCCCCGTTAGGCACTATTAACACGAGAAAACACAATGAGTTAACTTCCATAGTAACTCGGAAACCACTAGAAAAATCCTCAGCTTCCCGATGGTAAATATCCTCCGAAACTCCTTGACCTATGTCCTGCATCATATCCCGAGTAAATAGATTTCTCAATATAACTTCAATATAATAGAGAACACAACTGCTAAACACACAGTCAAAACGTTCCATTATATAATTACTCAACATTTCTTTGTGAAACACACAACTATATGATGTGGGTAGCGGAGATAAATCCACAAGCTCGAGGCAAGCACTTCTAGGGTTAAAATCCATTTCCGAACAAAGTTTCCGAATATATACCGTTCCTTTGTAAACTAAGAGTAACGGACTTAAAACACACAGTTTTCGTGCTCTCGATAGCACTATAGGATTTGACGAGTTGTATGAATCCAATCGTACCAAACTCCGTCGAACGAAAGACGCAGTTTTGCGTAGAATTCTTACATTCATAGTGTTAGTTCCAGTTTATCACAACCACATTTTAAAACCATCCCACCGCTACTGCCACCAATTGTAACGTCCGCTCTCCATGAACACGGGACGTGAAAGTTCTTTTTGGGATGGTTGTGGTGTGATAAACATAATTCAACACTGGATATAAAGTTTACTTATATTTATTAATCCACAGGAAAATCCCGAAGGTACAATACAATCCAACGAAGTTTCATCCATCTTCCACACTATCGCCGGCGCATTCACACTTAACAGTTCACACACATTTAAACAAAACTAAGTCAAACGGCACTAAGTCCGTTTAGACTGAAAGCTGCTGGAGAACCCCTTATGCAAAACGCGCAAGTCTTTTTATATCCCCTAAGGGTTAATTAATATGTATGAATTGACGATGTGGTCAATTGACCAATCCTGACCTTTAACCCGAAACATGGGCGTATCTAAACCCCTATCTCGTCATTTCCAAATATAGCCCTAGGCACTGACCACTGGTCCCACGGACCGTGTGCTACATAATAACGACTGCCTTTCAGGTTCTACCGTCTGGTTATATTTTACCTTGATATAGAATGAAGGGTGTAAACCTAAAACGGGTTAATTAACAACTAATCTAAGGGAAGCAACTCGCATAGATTTGGCTGACTATAGCGTAAAGCTTTAACTACTCTAGGTAACTTTGAACACATAACATATAAAACTTGTCTATTTCCTAGTTCACTACACATACATAATCACGACATAGCGGCTTTTCTGATAGCTAAATAAATTAAAAGATATACCGTTATTATTGTTAATTGAATATTGACTATAGGATCAAAGACAGGTAGCGTGCATTATATCAGAAAGCTAATGATATGGGATCCCGTTAATTATCACACAGGATGTTTTACATACCGACAACTTAACGTCTCGTTGTAGCGGGATTATCGCGTTTTTTTTCAAGCTGGTTTTCGAGGATCAATCTTTCTCTTTGATCGACCCGAGAACAATCTAATTCTGTGGTCCGGATTAATGTCACTTGTTTCTCGATGTTTGTATGCAGGTTTCTACGGAAGCCCTGGAAGGACATGTTGAGTTACTACTTATTACTTATAACTTATTAGTTATTACTTATTTGTTATTACTTATTAGTTATTAATTACTAAATTATTGTATAACAGTACGTTACTTTATCATATCGTCAAGATAAATGATGTTTTATATAAAGGATGTTGTTCATATCGATCCTTTTAGTGTAATTGAGTAATAAATTGTCTGATAAAAATCCCGTTTTTAAACAAAACGTACTTAGTTATAATTCATTTAATTTGATATTTCTTATTTGTAATTTGTTATTTGTTATTTGTTAATTCTTATTTCTTACTTGTTATTTCTTATTTGTAATTTCTTATTTCTTACTTGTTATTTCTTATTTGTGACTATTTATTGATAAGAAATAAGAATTAACAAATAAGAAATATCAAGTAACAAATAAGAAATAACAAATTAAATGAATTATAACTAAGTACGTTTTGTTTAAAAAACGGGATTTTTATCAGACAATTTATTACTATACTTCACTATATTACTATTTATATAAAACATTATTCATCTTGACGATATGATAACGTAACGTACTGTTATACAATAATTTAGTAATTAATAACTAATAAGTAATAACAAATAAGTAATAACAAATAAGTAATAACTAATAAGTTATAAGTAATAAGTAGTAACTCAAAATGTCCCTCCAGGGCTTCCGTAGGTTTCTGTCAGGAATATTCTAATCTATAAACTAGGAAGTTTCCTCCAGTGTTTTAGCACTAACATTGCCCTGGCTGTTGTAAGGACGTTCAACTCCCCCCCCCCCCCCCCCCCCCCCCCCCCCCCCCCAGAATTACAGGTCATGCAATTGAAATAGACGATACCTGCAATATGTGCCGACCTGCAGGATTTTCTTTGTCCTTAACCAGCTGATCTTGATGACGTAAGGACTGTACCTGTTGCCCCATCCCAGGATATTTGGGATATTCACTTTTCTATTCTTCCTGAACAGATTTTTTTCCCTTTTTTTCTCCCTTGCCTTCGGTTCAGCTTTCGCCCCCTCGATGACGGTTTATGGTTCTATCTAGAGACATACCAGAGTCCCTACAACCGTTAATTACCAGCCGTCCTATTCAACGTTCAGTATTTTGTGAGTGTGACGACTGGTTCTCCGTGGATATTTATGATGACGATGAAAAGATTATTCGTTTGTTTTCATTAACCTGCATGTTTTGAGCTTTTTGTCAGCATTCAAATAATGC